>NW_027249056.1:0-58525 GCF_019359855.2 Lolium perenne | reverse complement strand
CTTGCGATCTGGGCAGCACTCTTTATGTTGTTCATGCGTTGCTAAATGCGAAGCCTTTTTGATGGCGAGCATTGCGTAGTTATCTTAGATGTGTTAGGGTTAGCATTGTTCTTACGTATCCTTATCTTTGGCGTATCGTAGTGTAACCATTGCACCTCTAGCATCACTTACATTATATCTTGAGTGTAGAAGCGCGCTTCCCAACAATCATTATTTAATAGATCCGATCAATTACGGTTGCTCCATGATCTTCAAGGATTAGTTGTATATCTCTGCAATAGTTGGGCTTTACAAAGGGTTGGAGGATCCGGCAACGCGTGGGGCCAATAGATTTGCTAGTCCTAGAGCAAGGATATTCCAGGTCCAACCTCGTGTTGGTTTTTAGGCCTTGTCTAGGATCAAACTACGATCACCGTGCGTGGCAGCGTATGAGCCAATATTGAGTAGGATGATCCGATTAACTACGTTGAAAACACTAAATGTTAAGTAAAATCAACTTTAGCTTTATCTTGATCAAGCGGGACCACCATATATTCATTACCTGGTATGCAGATCGCCGTTGAATCGGCTCCTTGAGCGGATTCACGGGATAACGGCGAGCGATCGGGGGCTGCGTATTTGAAAGTATTTGCGTGCTTTACATGTCATGGGAGGAAGCTAAGCGAGGCATCTCCATCACCTTCACGACCAGGTACGGTGAGTGTACGCCTCTGCACCGGCGGCGGACGTGCGTTCGAGAAGCTTTGCCAGACGTCTTTCCGGAAGGTTGACCGGCGGCCAGCCTTCTGCGAAATTGTTCCCGGCTCTCATGTGTGGCATTCGTTGCTCGCCGGTGGGTTTTCGGCCGCAACACATTCACAGCGCCGAGTCGGACAGCTGACATCAACCACCTTAGCCATCTACGCCCGAGGATGGCCGGACGACTGCACTATCGATCTTTTGCGTGTTCGAGGATCAATGATGGCTCAAGAAGAAGTATGGCGAGAGGTCAAGCTCGATCCTACGAAGCCGACCACCTCGCCAATACTGCACGAACCCGTTCACATGGCATCGGTGGAAGGGGTTCTGCCCCAAATCGTCGCAGCTTCGATGGGATAGATCTCTACGTGAGGAAGAAGCCGCTTGCAGATCCCTAATCGGGAGATCTTCCCCTTGGTGGCTCACTCGGCTTGCACGCCCTCTGAGAACACTGATGAAGGCTGCCTGGAAGCGTATCGGCTCTCGGGCGATCAGGAGATCATGAGGCACCAGTATTCTCCCTTGGACAACTCTCAGGACTTACACCTGCAGGAGAGATACCACTCCGGTCCCGTCCTGCGCTTGCCATTTGCGTTGGCAGCACCAGAATGTCTGGAGTCACAGCAGCTAAATGTAGTCTACAAGATCGGAGTGACCCTGGTATTTGCGAGTTCTTGCATGAAGCCTAAGGAGATCCCTCACGGGTACATGCTGCACATGCGTGCCAGGACACAAATCATGAGCTCACAAACGGCAGGCGGCTGCGAGGATTTACGGGAAGAAGCGGGAGGAACGTCGGCCGTGAGATCTTGAGGAAAGCGACATTGGCTAGCTAAATATGCCCCACCCAGCGAACCTCGAACTCGAGCTCTGCGGATTGGCTGAAACTGGAAAAGCAAGCATGGCTGGCTAAGTATGCCACCAGTGAATCTTAGGATTAGAGCTCTCTGGCCACGGCCACCACCATGGATCCCAGAATCGACCGAGTCCACATGAGAGACCAGTTGGCATGGTGCGAAAAGGAGGACAATCGGCTATTCCAAGCCGTACCCAGATGAATACGAGTTGGTCCCGCTACCACCCAATCTCAGGCTCACTGACTTCTCCAAGTTCCCAGTGGGTCAGGATGGTTCCAGCTCATCGAGCATGTGTGCCGAAATGTTAGCACCTTTGGAGAGCAGCCTCGACGACCCGGATCCACCTACTGGCGGCGTGAGGATTCTTCGCTTACAGTCCCCTCACGGGATGGCTTTCGGGTGGTACAACTTACATTGCCATGGACCTCAAATCGGACTTGGAAAGCGATTGGAAAAGCAGTTCCACATGCGGTTTCACTCGAGAAGCTTAGAAACCCGGCATTGCGATCTAGCTCAAATACGTCGGAAAGCGTGGAGAAAGCTTCGGTAGCGAGGAATACATCCAGCTGGCAAATCGAGGAACCGATGTTATTCGGCTCGTGTGAAGCGAAAAAGCGATCGAGTTGGCGGTGGTGGAGCCTTGCCTCACAAATCAGAATATAGCTTCTCAAGCGAGGCCCTACCCTTCAACTTTGGCGCGCATGGTTGTGGGAAACTATCAGCATATGAAACAGCGCCACACCCGGACTTGTATCGAGGACAAATTCAAGCGATGCGATAGTCCTGGATTGAAGGCGGATGAAAGAAAGCGAAGGCTCTACGCGGAGATCAAGAGGTAGCGGTGGCCTGAATGGACTCGGGGAGCAACCCCCGTGTAATCACCATGCAAATGAGTTAAGCCACCGAGGTGCCGCCCCGAGAGGGTTTGATTTTGACGTGACCAAAACTGAGCAAATCTTCGACCTCTTACTCAAGGAGAAGCAGTTGAAGATACCGAAGAGCCTCAAATTCCCCTGATCCCTGGAGGCTGAGCGAGCCATCACGCAAATGGCACAGCTTTCGCTCTCCCATGCCTACCGTGAATGTTGCAGGGTGTGGCGTCGGCATATCCCAAATGGCGATAGAAGACAAGGGCGTCTGATTTTCAACCAGTGATCGCCATGAAGGTGCGACACTCACCCCTTCCCCGCCGTTAACATGGTGGAGTGCACCTTACCCTGAAGGTTGCCGGCGAGGGTCCTCGTTGATATCAACATGGTAGGACCTGGGCACCCACTACGGCAAGGATGGAGACGAAGGCAGGCCCACTGCTGCGTAGCAAGGACAAAGAGGAGGCGACTCACGCGATAAACGGCTCCGTCACGATGGCAAGCGCTATGTCACGAGAGGGAGAAGTGAAAGAACATAAGATATCAACGACCCCTCTACGATCACCTCCTCAATAAGTATGTGAGTCAATATAGCCAACGCCGGCAGATCCGGCGACGATGATGATAAAAACCGTCACAGCTGGGGAATGGCCGAGGAGACATCGTCGGCATCGATGATCGCGATGAGGAGGAGAGACGAGCGCTACGATGCCAAGAAGAGTCGAGGGAGCAAAGGCGATGAAGATCGACGCACTGGGACCACCCCTTCTTCGGACCTGCATGGGATTCGAGGAATGGTAGGCCCGATTGCCTACAATCGAAGCAATTGCCCGTGAAATGTAACGAGAACGAAGAAGGAGGCAGCCAACGATGTCGGTGTTTCGCGGCTTAGGGCCTCTCTGGCCTCGAAGCAAGCAGCGCTGGGTCCCCTCGGGTGGAGAAGATTTGAGGATTTGGAAGATGTGAAGAAAGAAGAAAGAAGAAGAAGGCGGGTACCACCGATTAAGGTGGTGCCACGATGAACTTCAGCCGATTCCCAAAAGCGTGAGTTTCGTGATTGCAGTTGGAGAGGGAAGCCGAAAGGTTATACCTGCACACGCGTTTGAAAGAAAGCGCGGCCTGATCTGGCAGCATGAAAATTCAGCGAACCCTGGATGAAGAGGGTCGACCACGGAAGAAATCGGAGTGGGCGCCCCCAAACATCCAACCTGGCACAAACATGGTGTTCATCGCTTCCTTCGGAGTTCAGTGCTCCGAGGATTTAGACGGAGGCACCGTGGCTTTAACTTGACTACGCGCCCATGGCCGGTTATCTTTGGAGGAAAGCCCACGAGAAAGAAGCTCTACGAACAATTCTGAAGGCCCTGTACTTGGCGCAGGATTATATCGGATGGGAGGCCTGTCAATAAGATCTTGCTTTGGTGGACACCGGAGAAGCGGCGATCAACATTTTTGCCATATTCTATGGCTTCGTCCGGTTGGGACGCTCTGAGCTCGGATCTAATCAAGACCAACGCGTGACATTGAGGCTTGATTTCTAACGGCCAAGCGTCGTGATTCAGCACAAGGTGTTCTGAACGTGGATCTGGCAAGCTGTAGGGAAGGAAAAACTATCCCCTCGCACGTTCTTCATCGCCATTGATATGCCAAGAGCACCTATCGCTGTACATTACGCTAGGAAGAGATTGGATCCACGCCAACTGTTGCAATTCACTCCACGATGCACCAATGCCGTAATATAGGTGCGGATGGAGATGAGGTAGAAGATGTCAAATCCGGGCCCGATGAAGCTAAACCGGCCTAAAATTTCAATGGCTGGCATGAAACGGCTTGGGAAGCGGCGAGGCCAAGAGCCACTCTCGGTATCAATTTGACGATCGCGAAGCGCGTCGACGTGAAGAAGGCGCGGTTGAGGCTGGTCTTATCCAATCGGCACCTGACCGTGTAGCAAGAGCAAACGAGTGAGCAAATGTGGCGTAGGCCGATCAGCAGGATCGGCCCCCAAAGTTGTATATGAAGGAAAACCTGCACAACGCCCTTCATTGAACACTTCGGTGATCAATATGGAGGCCGATTCGACGGCAATCGGCCAAAATTATCCTCACCACATGTTACTGCTTGTATTACTGGCAACGTCGATCTCTTTTTGGGCAAGCCGGTTTCACGCTCGGCTGATGAGCTGAGGGGAAAATCAACATTGGTCCTCACTGAAGCTGACGATACTGCAAATCTGATTGCCTTGGCTACAACTTCACAGAGCCAATATCACCGTAGCTACTTCCGACGTATTACGGCTGAAGGGGGCACCTAATCGAGGATGAACATGTGCGGAGATGAACATGTGTGCGATGAAACATTGGGGGCCGATTTAAAATCGGCCGGTAAAAAAACACAAACGATCTGTGGAGACATCACGACTTCTGCAATAATAAAGCCGATACATTTGCTATCGAGCTCTAGAGGAACAGAGGAACAAGCTTCAAATTAAGAAAAGCGGAATCGGTTCAGACCAGAAATCATGAGTATTTGGGATAGATCTCCTTGGTGGGTTGCTTTGAGGAGTTCCCGATCTGATGGTTTGGACGTGAAGTTAGACCCGCGTTGGACCCGCGCGATGTTTGGGCGACGGCACTTGCCTCAGATCGCGTTTATACTGCGAGCCGATGTCCTACTATCGGCTCTCTATACGGTGATTTCGTTCGACGATCGGCAAAGTTGACAAGGAAGCGAAATTAATTGAGGAATATTTTCTTCATTAATAGAGGGATTTCTTACAAAGAAAGAGCCGATTGCTCGGAGGAGAAGAGGACAAAAGCCGACTACTACTACTAGTCCCTGATCTAAGGGCCGTTCCTGCCCTCATCGTCGCTGCCGCCGGCGCAGCTGCTGATAGGCTCCTCATCGGAACTCCCGTAGCCTTCTACGGGAGCCTCATCTTCCTCATCGTCGTCATCGCTGTCGTCGTCCCACCAGGTGCGGAGGCGCTTCGGTGGGTAACCTTGAGGAGTCGTCGTCGTCCTCCTCCGCCTCTTCCTCGGAGGAGGTGAAATCGTCCCAGGAGAAGCGGTCGTCCTCGCTCTCCGCCTCCTCTTCCCCTTCAATGAGAAATTGAAGGTCGCCTTCTCCGTCGGCCAAGGATTTGTCATCCTTGGACCAGACGAAGGAATCGTGCTCCTCCTTGTCCCACGTCGTTGGGGCGAGAATGTCATGCGCCGCCAACGAGCCCCACTCCGGCGTCGGCTCGCGAGAAGAGGAAGAATCGGAGAAGACCGACGAGGCGGAGGAGGAAGAAGAGGAGGACATGGCTACGGGAGATTGGGGTTTTTTTGGGTGCCGATGGCCGGAACAGAGCAAAGGGATGAAGTAGCAAACTGCTCGGTGGTTAAATAAAGGGGATATAGTAGAGATTCAATGCCACGGCAGTTTCCGAGGAGGCGGTGCCCAAAGACAACGGTCAAATCACGCGGAATAGTTGAGAAGGCAGGCATCATGATGAAGGATCTGCGAAGCGGTTCTGCTCTGCCACGACATGACCCAACGAAGAAAAAGCAGAGTGATTTTGGAATTATCAATTCCAAAACCAGGGGGGCATGTGTTATCACCAGAATTTGACCGAGTCAGAGGTAGGCCGTGATCAAGATGGACTTGAAGAATATACATGGAAGAAAGACGTGAATCGGCCTATTATGTAAAGTTTTGGCTAGTTGGCCCGTGTATCTATAATATAGTAGATCACATCTTAGATTAAAAGATAGAGTTTAACCCGTGCACGGTTAGGTGCACGCCTGAATTAGAAAGTCCCCTGGACTATAAATATGTATCTAGGGTTTATGAAATAAACAACAACCAACGTTCACCACAAATCAATCTCGGCGCATCGCCAACTCCTTCGTCTCGAGGGTTTCTTCCGGTAAGCAACATGCTGCCTAGATCGCATCTTGCGATCTAGGCAGCACAAGCTTATTTCATTGTTCATGCGTTGCTCGTACTGAAGCCTTTTTGATGGCGAGCAACGTAGTTATCTTAGATGTGTTAGGGTTAGCATTGTTCTTCATATCATATGCTTTGTCGTAGTGCAACCCTTGCACATCTAGCCGCCCTTACACCTATCTTAGGTGTAGGGGCGGCACCCCGCTTGATCATTATTTAGTAGATCCGATCCGTTACGGTTGCTCCTTGTTCTTCAAGGATTAGTTTAATATCTGCAATAGTTAGGCTTTACAAAGGGTTGGAGGATCCAGCGACGCGTAGGGTGTCGTTTGCTAGCCCTAGACAGGATGTTCCGAGGATCAACCTCGTTTTGGTTTTTAGGCCTTGTCTAGGACCGGCTTACGATCACCGTACGTGACCGCGAGGCCCAATCGTGAGTAGGATGATCCGATTATGCGGTGAAAACCCTAAATTGTCGTAGATCGCTTTAGCTTTATATTGATCAAGCAGGACCACCATATATTCGTGCACCTCGTTACGAATCATGGGTGGATCGGCTCCTTGAGCCGATTCACAGGATAACCTGAGAGCCGATCGAGGCTCGTATTTAATGTTTACATGTATGCCATGCAGGAAACTAAGCGAGGCATCTCCATCACCTTCCTGACCAGGTATAGGTCAGGTGGCACGCCCTTGCACCTGCATCGGACGTGCGTTCCAGAGGCTTTGCGGGCCGTCGCTCGGAGGGACCAGGGCCAGCCGCAGCCCTAAATTGTTCCCGGCTCTACTGTGTTGCCCGTCGTTGCTCGCCGGTGGGTTTCTGACCGCAACACTGGCTCTTCGGCATCTCGTTAATAGGTTAGTGCCGGAAAATGCATAAATATGATATAAAGTATGCATAAAACATGTAGATATCATCAATAATGTGGCATGGAACATAAGAAATTATCGATACGTCGGAGACGTATCAGCATCCCCAAGCTTAGTTTCTGCTCGTCCCGATAAGGTAAACGATAACAAAGATAATTTCTGGAGTGACATGCCATCATAACCTTGATCATACTATTGTAAGCATATGTAATGAATGCAGCGATCCAAACAATGTAAATGACATGAGTAAACAAATGAATCATATAGCAAAGAGTTTTCATGAATAGTACTTCAAGACAAGCATCAATAAGTTTTGCATAAGAGTTAACTCATAAAGCAATAATTCAAAGTAGAGGTATTGAAGCAACACAAAGGAAGATGAAGTTTCAGCGGTTGCTTTCAACTTGTAACATGTGTATCTCATGGATATTGTCAACGTAAAGTAATATAACAAGTGCAATATGCAAGTATGTAGGAATCAATGCAAAGTTCACGCAAGTGTTTGCTTCTTGAGGTGGAGAGAGATAGGTGAACTGACTCAACATAAAAGTAAAAGAATGGTCCTTCAAAGAGGGAAGCATCGATTGCTATATTTGTGCTAGAGCTTTGGTTTTGAAAACAAGAAACAATTTTGTCAACGGTAGTAATAAAGCATATGTGTCATGTAAATTATATCTTACAAGTTGCAAGCCTCATGCATAGTATACTAATAGTGCCCGCACCTTGTCCTAATTAGCTCGGATTACCTGGATTATCATCGCAATGCATATATTTTAACCAAGTGTCACAAAGGGGTACCTCTATGCCGCCTGTACAAAGGTCTAAGGAGAAAGATCGCATCGGATTTCTCGCTATTGATTATTCTCAACTTAGACATCCATACCGGGACAACATAGACAACAGATAATGGACTCCTCTTATATGCATAAGCATGTAGGAACAATTAATTTTCTCATATGAGATTGAGGATATTTGTCCAAAACTGAAACTTCCACCATGGATCATGGCTTTAGTTAGCGGCCCAATGTTCTTCTCTAACATTATGCAATGCTCTAACCATTCTAGCGGTAAATCTCCCTTACTTCAGACAAGACGAACATGCATAGCAACTCACATGATATTCAACAAAGAGTAGTTGATGGCGTCCCCAGGAACATGGTTATCGCACAACAAGCAACTTAATAAGAGATAAAGTGCATAAGTACATATTCAATACCACAATAGTTTTTAGGCTATTTGTCCCATGAGCTATATATTGTAAAGGTAGAGGATAGAAATTTTAAAGGTAGCACTCAAGCAATTTACTTTGGAATGGCGGAGAAATACCATGTAGTAGGTAGGTATGGTGGACACAAATGGCATAGTGGTTGGCTCAAGGATTTGGATGCATGAGAAGTATTCCCTCTCGATACAAGGTTTAGGCTAGCAAGGTTATTTGAAACAAACACAAGGATGAAGCGGTGCAGCAAAACTCACATAAAATACATATTGTAAACATTATAAGACTCTACACCGTCTTCCTTGTTGTTCAAACTCAATACTAGAAATTATCTAGACCTTAGAGAGACCAATTATGCAAACCAAATTTTCGCATGCTCTATGTATTTCTTCATTAATAGGTGCAAAGTATATGATGCAAGAGCTTAAACATGAGCACAACAATTGCCAAGTATCACATTATCCAAGACATTATAGCAATTACTACATGTATCATTTTCCAATTCCAACCATATAACAATTTAGAAGAAGAAACTTCGCCATGAATACTATGAGTAAAGCCTAAGGACATATTTGTCCATATGCAACAGCGGAGCGTGTCTCTCTCCCACACAAAGAATGCTAGGATCCATTTTATTCAAACAAAACAAAAACAAAAACAAACAGACGCTCCAAGCAAAGTACATAAGATGTGATGGAATAAAAATATAGTTTCAGGGGAGGAACCTGATAATATTGTCGATGAAGAAGGGGATGCCTTGGGCATCCCCAAGCTTAGACGCTTGAGTCTTCTTGATATATGCAGGGGTGAACCACAGGGCATCCCCAAGCTTAGAAACTTTCACTCTCCTTGATCATGTTGTATCATCTCCCTCTCTTGATCCTTGAAAACTTCCTCCACACCAAACTCAAAACAACTCATTAGAGGGTTAGTGCACAATCAAAATTTACATGTTCAGGTGACATAATCATTCTTAACACTTCTGGACATTGCACAAAGCTCTTGAAAGTCAATGGAATTGAAAAATCCATCAAGTATAGCAAAACAGGTAATGCGAAATAAAAGGAAGAATCTGTCAAAAACGAGCGGTTAAGTAAAAAGCGAATTTTATTGGGGCACTAGACTTGCTCAAATGAAAATGCTCAAGTTGCGTACGTATCCGAGGATCACTCACGTAAATTGGCATAATTTTATGAGTTACCTACAAGAGAATTAGGCCCAGATTCGTGACAGCAAAGAAATCTGTTTCTGTGAGTAATCCAAATCTAGTATGAACCTTACTATCAAAGACTTTACTTGGCACAACAATGCTACAAAACTAAGATAAGGAGAGAGTTGCTACAGATAGTAACAACTTCCAAGACTCAAATATAAAACAAAGTACTGTAGTAAAATCATGGGTTGTCTCCCATAAGCGCTTTTCTTTAACGCCTTTCAGCTAGGCGCGAAAGTGTATATCAAGTATTATCAAGAGATGGTGCACCAACATTACCTTGGGTTTTGCACCTCCCTTTCTTGTTCTTTTTCGTACTCTTTGATTTAGGAATACATGTTGTCAACTTTGCGGATTTTTAAGTCCAGATGCCTATTATGCCATTCCTCGCAATCCCAGGAATATTGTTTTTCTGAGACATAATAGATTGATATCACAACACATCATTCATTACATACCATAATCGTCTTACAAATAAAGGATCACATGATCCAGTCTCATTACAATAATAGAAGTTCTATTTATTCATTACATAACACATAGCGGAAGCGAAAGTAGTCCTTCTATTCCACGGTATTGTTGACGTCAGGAGTGATCCTAGTTGTCGTGAGACGATCCTGCTGTCCTTCTTCCGGGTTCTGGTACTGCGTCTTCATAGTCTATCCATTTGAATAGCCAGGGACACAGCCATGAGTACTTTAAAGTACTGCAAACTAATACTAAGGTAAACACTATCAACTATAGTAAGGGGTTCTAAGCTCTAGTTTCATTTGCATAAAGCCGAGTTTTATTTCATAAGCACTTTTAATAATCAAAGCCCTTTTCAATTAACTAACTCAAGTGGGAACATGTGTCATTCCCACAACTCAGTTGTGATTCAAAGTCAAAGTCACCTTTCAATTCAAGTCACAATTCACCATTCATATTTTTAGAAAATTTCTGATGACGGAACAGTATGGCCTTTCCAACTGTCCATAACCGTGGACGCGGCTATTCGAATAGGTTTAACTCTGCAGAGGTTGTACACTTGTGCCACAACAATTGCAATAGTTCGTCAGGGGTAACTGGCCCTGATTTATCGTCTGCATCTGTGAACTACCAATCCTAACCTTTCATTTACATACTCTAGTAGGCACCTCTCCCCATGAGCTTGGCCTCCCGGTGAAGACACTGTGAGTCGGCACAGGAACTGCACACGGCTTGGGCCGGACATTCACCTCATTTCCACGTCATTTCACATCATTCCTTACGTAGAGGCAGCCTCCCGGCCATAACCCCGATGACGCTTGTTCAGAGGGAACCCATACTAAAATACATAAGTTTCCAGCTAAGCCTTACCCAGATTCAGGTATTGTGGGGGTACTTGTAAAATTGGAATGGTATCGCATCCGAACCCAACCATCAGTTTTTGTTAAATTCACCAAGTCATTCACCAGTCATATTCACCTTCAAAATCTTTCAATAGAATGACTCATCATTCCAAGGTTTTCAAAGTCATTTCAATTCACAAGTTCCCAACTAGAATAGTCACTTTTAATATTGAGCACTAGCAACTAGTTATGAGGGCTGCTAAGTATCTTGGAGCTTGCTAAGCTAAGTGTGATGATCTTGTACTACTCTCTAAGTCAATCAAGTGAATAATAAATCAAAAAGTAACTTTGATAAATAAAATCAAGTAAAGCTTGTAAAGTAAAAATTTGGGATAAGATCATAAAGTAAAATGTAATGGTGCCTTGCTCTTGTAGAGCTTTGCACTTTGCAAGAATAGAAACTTGCAACCAAAATAGTTTGCATTAGTCTAGCTTGCATTGGTAATAGCTTGCCTTGATTGGTGATGTGATCAAAGTTTTCTTGCCCTTCCTCTTGGTAGAAGACCTCTTCTTCTTGATAGTCTCCGGTACAAGCGTCTATAAACGAATACGAGGATACAATCACCAAACAACACTTAAGTAGTCTTAATTAGCCTTAATGGCTCACACAATGGATCTAGCATCATTACTTAACATCTATTCACACATTAAGCTAGGGTTTCCTTATTTAATAATAGGAGAATAATTTCCTCTTATTGAACATTGAAGTTAGGGTTTCTCTTTGGTTTGGAGGAATAATTTCCTCTCATTGAATTCTTCTTAGATTTAATCTTCTCAAATAACCAGAGGTGCTCCCATGTTGACCAAGGTCAACACTTCACACTAGTATTTGAGAAAAGTGATTTAAATGAGATTCATCATCTCATGTGTTTTAAATAACCTTTGCAATTTAAATACTATGTTGATTTAAATTCTACAAGTGAGCAAGTATGAGCCTAAGCATTTAAAGGTCAACACATTACTTCATATCACTTGAGAAAGGATTTAAATGAGGTGCTACACCTCATAGATTTAAATTCTAAAATTTGGATATAGTTTAAATGGGCTAGTATTGACTACATAGCCAATATTTTGCTTCTAGCCCATGATCATGTACAGAACCCATATTATATTTTTACATAGTAAATTAGGGTTTGTTAAATGTGAATTATTGCAATTGGATTCACTTCAAAATTCACAATGGTTGATTTTTAATATTTATTTGAATACTAAAAAGTATCTGTTTTGTTATTTTTGCTATTCAAAAACTACACAACATATGGGGTTGAATCCAGTGAGGTTAGCTAGATAATTTCATAAGCTTTCTATAGCATTTTAAATCACCAGATTTGGATTTGTTGATTTAAAGCTATTCAATTTTGAATTGGGCAGCAGTATTTGAATCTAGCTAGATAGATTAAATCAAATTTGAATAACTTGGGCCGCGCGGGAAAACTAAACGGCTAAACAGATTTAAACGAGCTGGGCCGGCCCAACTAGCGCTGCCCACGCCGCGGGCCGTCTGACGAAGTGGGGCCTGCGCGTCAGTGACTCTTAAACACCGAATCGGTACCTGTTACTGAGAGCGGTTGGATTAGATGGACGATCGACGGTCGAGCGTCGTCGTCGTCGATGGCGAGAAGCAGACGCGGGCACGGCGGAGGTAGGGGGTCGGTGGCGTGACGGAGGTTCCCGCGGGGCTCTGCGGGGTGCGAGGAGAGGTTGTCGATGATGAGGAGTTGAATGGTGGTCGCGGCGTCGCTTGGGGTGGCCTAAATCGAAGGGTGGTTCTGCGGCGGACTCCGGCGATCGACGTCTCGATTGGAGCGTTCTACTGCGCAATGTGGACGAGCGAGAGTTCGAGGAGGTCGAGTGAAGGGAGGGAAGCAAGTTTGTTGTGTAGAGTGAAGGCGGAGATGGCCTCTATTTATAGATGCGCTGGGTGGCCGTGGGGTGCTGCAAGGTCGACGGTGGCGACGGCGTTTGAGGGCGCGAAGGGGCAAGATAGGGGGCGCGTCGTGTAGGCGACGTCCAGGCGGAGCTAACGCGCGTGATGGCATGCCGAATGATGGTCTGTGGTGGGCTGGCGACGGTGGTGTCCTCGCAGTACGGTGGCGGAAGAATCCGATCATGGCGACGGCGATGTAGCCTCCGCGTGCAGATGGTCGTGTCTAGGTCAGGTGCGGCGGATGCGTGAGGGGTGTGCGCGTGCGAGAGGAGAGAGCTAGGGATCGACGGAGCTAACGACGGCAGAGTGTATGCTGGCGCGTCCAGCCGTCGTGCGAGGCGCGCTCACCGCGTGCCTGGCACGTTCTGGGCGCGTCTGGGCTCGCGAAGTTTGGCCAAGCGTTGGTGTCTCCTTGCTCAGGGCTGGTACTGGCATCGTCCTTGTGTGCTGGGAGTACTCTGTGACATGGTGAAAGTGAGAGGAGGTGGCCAGAGAGAGGAGTGGCATGGGTGGCCGGCATGGTGCACGGCATGGTGAGTTTAGGTCTTTTTCTCACTTTAAACGGTGGTGCAAGTACATGGCATTGATGCAGGGGTTGCAGGGGAGTGTGGTCATCACAAGCTAAAAGAGGTTTAGGCTAAGAACCACTGGATAATGAGATGTAACACAAAAGCTAGATGCTGCCTGCCAGGTGTTCGACACAATGGCCGCATGAGAAAAAGTTTTAAATTTTGAAATTCTTTTTGGTGAACTTCATTCATATATTTAATGTGATGGAATGGTGGTGGTGGTGTCCATTTTGGTGAAGGTTCGCAAGAATTCAAATTGGGGGTCATCTTCTCTTTGTTTCAAAGTCTCCACTTGTCAATTCATTTCTGGTCAACCTGGTCAACTTCTGCAGTGATGGTCAATAGAGAAGTTGTTAACCTTGACTTGGTCTTGGATGACATGGTAATGGTTGACCAAGTTTAGTTGAAGAAAAGTCAAAGCCAGAGGGGTAAAGTGAGGAACATTTTATAAAATGGCCAAATGACCATTATCACATGTATGTTGATTTTGAGATTTGCTTTGATTTGATTTTGGTTTCTTTGATGCAATTGTTTTTGTTTATCACATATAAGAGCTTTACAAACAATAGATCAAGCAATGGTGGCCTTGGTTGAAGATTTGCAAATTTGGCTAAGTGTATGTGAGTGAATTTTGGGGATTTTCTCCCTATTTGATTTCTCTCCATTTGAGTTGACTTTTGTTGACTCTAATGTGATTCTCATTGGATTAGAAATATGTTCAAACCATTGAAACCAATTCAAATGGTCTTGCTCAAAGATTTGCAAAAATGGCCATAACACATAAGAGGTGATGTGTCATATTTCATTAAACTTGTAAATTGTTCATCTTGCTTCACTTGGGCATGGGTTAGGGTCAATTTAGTATTATATTAGGTTGAGAGATGGTTTTACATCAAGTGGTCAAGGTTTAAAGGCTTAGGGCAAGAATTGGGTATTATGGCTATGTGCCACATATGCCTCTATGCATATGTTGCATTTGAGTTTTAATTTGACTTGGCTTGACCCAATTGGTGTTGTTGAGTGTTGAAATGGTATATAGGAGTGATCCAACCATTCACAACATGTATTAGGGTCAATATTCTTAGATTCACAAATTTGCTATTTTACTCTCATATGCCTCTACGGCATTTTTAGTTTCCTTTTTATTTCTTTTGTTTCACTTTGGTTTTGGTTTGATAAGTGCTAGATAGGGGCTATGAAGGTTTTCCAAACCTCTAAGCAAGTATAAAAGCTTAGGGTAAAGATTTATAGAAATAGCCATAGGCACATATGCCTTTTTCTTATTTAATTTCCTTTTATTTTATTTTAACTAGGATGGTGAAAAGAGGGGTGAGGTTTAGGGTTTAAGATTATTTCAAACTACTATAACAAGCAATCATGGCAATAGCACAAGAATTAAGCAAGGTCACTATGGATCATACTTAATTTATAAAAGTTTTTGTTGGTTCCAAAATAAGAAATAAAAAGGAAATTAATTTGTTTTGTTTTGAATTTTTGGGATGTTACAAACCCTTCCCCCTTAAACAAATATCGTCCCGAGATTTTAAGAAAAGTTAGGTTCCTAAGAGAGATTGAGCGTTTTATTAACAGGAAGACATACTTGGCATGGTCTGGGGTGCTTCCTGAGCTTCAGTGGCACTCATGTGGTAGAGACGGCCGTTGTTGTTGTTCTGGTTCCTTCTTCCGGCGAAGTGGCGCTGTTGCTGAGCAGGTGCAGCGGTATTGGCGGCAATCCTGGCAAGCTTTTTGGGGCACTCATTGGAGAAGTGACCCACAACTCCACATTCATAGCAGTTGACGGTGGACTTGTCTTTGGGAATGATGGGGGGTAGCATTGCTTCCAGTCCTTGGGGCAGTATTGGTGTTGTTGTTGTTTCCATTGTTGTTGCTGTTGTTGGGGTGGTTGTTGTTGTTGTGGTTGTTGTTGCCTCCGGGCTTCGGGGGTCCTCCGTTGTTGTTGGTGTAGTTGGGGCGATAATTCTGAGCAGGGGGCTTGTTGTATCTGGGGGTGAATCCTCCAGAGGAGTTGTTGCGGTACTTCTGGGTATGGTGGGGTCCATTCTGTTCATCATTCTGCAGCTTGCAGTTCTCATTGGCCTGATGCGACTTTCCTTCCATCGCCTGTATGGCTGAGTCTACAAGGGCTTCCAAGTTAGCGAACGGAATGTTCACTAACACGGTTGCATCTCGTCGTGCAGTCCGTTCAGAAATCTTTCCTTTCTCTTCTCATTGGTGTCGGTCTCATCCGGGCGTACCTTGTGAGTGAGAAACCTGTCGCGGTATTCCACCACGGACATCCTTCCTTGCTTGAGTTCACGGAACTCGTCTCTCATCTTCTTGATCAGTCCTTGGGGCACATGGTACTTGCTAAACTTCAGCTTGAAGTCTTCCCAGGTCATCATCTGTCCCGCATTCATTGCACGGGCACTTGTCCACCAGGCTCTGGCAGGTCCTGACAGATAATGGGTGGCAAACAGTACTTTTTCTGCGGCTTCAACTCCCGCAACTTCGAGGTTGTTCTCCATGGTCTGGAGCCAGTCATCAGCATCGAGGGGCTCTTTAGTTTTGTTGAATACCGGAGGGTTGGTGTGCTGAAAGTTCTTCAGCTTCGATCCAGGGTGATCGTGGTTTCCATGGCCTTGATTGTTCTGAGCTATCTGTTGCAGTGCAGCAATGTTGGCTTGGCGTTCAGCTCTCTCAACTTCTCGGTCGGCAAGCAGGGTTTGCAGCAGTTGCATCATCGCGTCGTTGGTGTGATTGGGAGGGGCCATCTGAACATTGATGTAGATGATAAGATAAGAGGGAAATTTCTATGGTTTGTTTTGTTAAAAAAATTCATAATATTGAAAACTTGAGTAGTGTTGCGGGGGTAAAAACCAACAACACTTTTTCATTCATACCAAGCATCACACATTACAAAGCTAACACACCGTTGGTTTGAAGAACCATTCATCGCTCTACGATACAAGGGGATCCTGATACAACTCACACATACGAAAGTGCTTTAAAAGAAACTACTCTTCAGGGGGGGAATACTTCGTCCTCACGGGTAATGTGCTTGGCGAAAAGCGAGGGCGTTGTCCAACTCCTTGCGGGTCTTGTACAGCATATAGCCGAGGTAGGCAACATAGTGGTTCATCTCCGGGTGCGGGGGCATGATTATTGGTCTTCCCATGGGGTCATGTCTTGGGTAGTAGATGAAGCGAGTGTTCTTAATCTTGTTCTCATTTTGTCCACACAGACGAGAAATTGCTTCTTGCATTGCTCTGACTAATCCTTCCTTCCAAGTGTTTCCCATAACAGAGAACCAGATGGTTTCCCCTGTTGAGGCTCCAAGCTTTCCTCTCAGATCTGCAGTAACTTCCCACCGAGGTGGTCCTCCTGATGGATTGTTGAGGGGTATTCCGAAGAACTCGGGATATGGGCGTCCTAAATAATCAACCAGTTGTTTCAAATCCTTCTCGAACATGAGGTTTCCTCCGTGGACAAGCTGATAAGACTTGCAGGTGTACTCCATCTGTGAAGAATTATGATGAGTAAGTTAGAGAAGTGTGTCAAAATTTTATGTAGTAGTATAAGAAAAATAGAGCATAACTTTCTTATTTTGAAGAAGATCTCAAGGATAAGAGGGAGAATAAGTTTTCTTAAATAGTCACTTCATTTGTTTTGAAACTAAAATTATCAGACGTCCATTCTAACTAGGGTCTCCTAAGGTCAACAATGGCTCTGATACCAACTTGTCAACACCTGGATTTTTAAGTCCAGATGACTATTATGCCATTCCTCGCAATCCCAGGAATATTGTTTTTGCGAGACATAATAGATTGATATCACAACACATCATTCATTACATACCATAATCGTCTTACAAATAAAGGATCACATGATCCAGTCTCATTACAATAATAGAAGTTCTATTTATTCATTACATAACACATAGCGGAAGCGAAAGTAGCGTAGTAGTAGTCCATCTATTCCACAGGCAACTGTTGACGTCAGGAGTGATCCTGGTTGTCGTAGACATCCTGCTGTCCTTCTTCCGGGTTCTGGTACTCGTCTTCATAGTCTGGCCATTTGAATAGCCAGGGACACAACCATGAGTACTTTAAAGTACTCACAAACTAATACTAAGGTAAACACTATCAACTATAGTAAGGGGGTTCTAAGCTCTAGTTTCATTTGCATAAAGCCAGTTTTATTTCATAAGCACTTTTAATAATCAAAAGCCCTTTTCAATTAACTAACTCAAGTGGGAACATTAGTGTCATTCCCACAACTCAGTTGTGATTCAAAGTCAAAGTCACCTTTCAATTCAAGTCACAATTCACCATTCATATTTTTAGAAAATTTACGATGGCGAACGGAACGGTATGGCCTTTCCAAGCATCCTGCATAAAGTGGCGGCTATTCGAATAGGTTTAACTCTGCAGAGGTTGTACACTTGTGCCACAACAATTGCAATAGTTAAATCAGAAGTAACTTGGCCCTTATTTATCGTATGCAGTACGCGAACTACCAATCCTAACCTTTCATTTACATACTCTAGTATAGGCACCTCTCCCCATGAGCTTGGCCTCCCAGTGAAGACACGCGGTCAGCCTGGGAACTGCACAGGGCTTGGGCCGGACATTCACCTCATTTCACGTCATTTCACATCATTCCTTCTGTAGAGGCAGCCTCCGGCCTAACCCAGATGACGCTTGTTGGGAGGAACCCATACTAAAATACATAAGTTTCCCAGCTAAGCCTTACCCGAGATTCAGGTATGGTGGGGGTACTTATAAAATTGGAATGGGATCGCATCCGAACCCAACCATCAGATTTTGTTAAATTCACCAAGTCATTCACCAGTCATATTCACCTTCAAAATCTTTCAATAGAATGACTCATCATTCCAAGGTTTTCAAAGTCATTTCAATTCACAAGTTCCCAACTAGAATAGTCACTTTTAATATTGAGCACTAGCAACTAGTTATGAGGGGTGCTAAGTATCTTGGAGCTTGCTAAGCTAAGTGTGATGATCTTGTACTACTCTCTAAGTCAATCAAGTGAATCATAAATCAAAAAGTAACTTTGATAAATAAAATCCGAGGTAAAGCTTGTAAAGTAAAAATTTGGGATAAGATCATAAAGTAAAATGTAATGGTGCCTTGCTCTTGTAGAGCTTTGCACTTTGCAAGAATAGAAACTTGCAACCAAAATAGTTTGCATTAGTCTAGCTTGCATTGGTAATAGCTGGCCTTGATTGGTGATGTGATCAAAGTTTTCTTGCCCTTCCTCTTGGTAGAAGACCTCTTCTTCTTGATAGTCTCCGGTACTAGCGTCTATAAACGAATACGAGGATACAATCACCAAACAACACTTAAGTAGTCTTAATTAGCCTTAATGGCTCACACAATGGATCTAGCATCATTACTTAACATCTATTCACACATTAAGCTAGGGTTTCCTTATTTAATAATAGGAGAATAATTTCCTCTTATTGAACATTGAAGTTAGGGTTTCTCTTTGGTTTGGAGGAATAATTTCCTCTCATTGAATTCTTCTTAAGATTTAATCTTCTCAAATAACCAGGGGTGCTCCCATGTTGACCAAGGTCAACACTTCACACTTAGTATTTGAGAAAAGTGATTTAAATGAGATTCATCATCTCATGTGTTTTAAATAACCTTTGCAATTTAAATACTATGTTGATTTAAATTCTACAAGTGAGAAAGTATGAGCCTAAGCATTTAAATGTCAACACATTACTTCATATCACTTGAGAAAGGATTTAAATGAGGTGCTACACCTCATAGATTTAAATTCTAAAATTTGGATATAGTTTAAATGGGCTAGTATTGACTACATAGCCAATATTTTGCTTCTAGCCCATGATCATGTACAGAACCCATATCATATTTTTACATAGTAAATTAGGGTTTGTTAAATGTGAATTATTGCAATTCGATTCACTTCAAAATTCACAATGGTTGATTTTTAATATTTATTTGAATACTGAAAAATATCTGTTTTGCTATTTTTGCTATTCAAAAACTACACAACATATGGGGTTGAATCTAGTGAGGTTAGCTAGATAATTTCATAGGCTTTCTATAGCATTTTAAATCACCAGATTTGGATTTGTAGATTTAAAGCTATTCAATTTTTAATTGGGCAGCAGTATTTGAATCTAGCTAGATAGATTAAATAAAATTTGAATAACTTGGGCCGCGCGGGAAAACAAAACGGCTAAACAGATTTAAACGAGCTGGGCCGGCCCAACTAGCGCTGCCCACGCCGTGGGCCGTCTGACGAAGTGGGGCCTGCACGTCAGTGACTCTTAAACACCGAATCGGTACCTGTTACTGAGAGCGGTTGGATTAGATGGACGATCGATGGTCGAGCGTCGTCGTCGTCGATGGCGAGAAGCAGACGCGGGCACGGCGGAGGTAGGGGGTCGGCGGCGTGACGGAGGTTCCCGCGGGGCTCTGCGGGGTGCGAGGAGAGGTTGTCGATGATGAGGAGTTGAATGGTGGTCGCGGCGTCGCTTGGGGTGGCCTAAATCGAAGGGTGGTTCTGCGGCGGACTCCGGCGATCGACGTCTCGATTGCAGTGTTCTACTGCGCAATGTGGACGAGCGAGAGTTCGAGGAGGTCGAGTGAAGGGAGGGAAGCAAGTTTGTTGTGTAGAGTGAAGGCGGAGATGGCCTCTATTTATAGATGCGCTGGGTGGCCGTGGGGTGCTGCAAGGTCGATGGTGGCGACGGCGTTTGAGGGCGCAAAGGGGCAAGATAGGGGGCGTGTCGTGTAGGCGACGTCCAGGCGGAGCTAACGCGCATGATGGCATGCCGAATGATGGTCTGTGGCGGGTTGGCGACGGTGGTGTCCTCGCAGTACGGTGGCGGAAGAATCCGATCATGGCGACGGCGATGTAGCCTCCGCGTGCAGATGGTCGTGTCTAAGTCTTTGGCGGATGCGTAGGGGTGTGCGCGTGCGAAGGAGAGAGCTAGGGATCGACGGGGCTAACAGGGCGACGAAGGTGTCTTGGCGCGTCCAGGCCGTCGGCTGGGCGCGCTCACCGCGTGCAGCACGTTACGGGGCGCGTCTGGGCTCGCGAAGTTTGGCCAAGCGTTGGTGTCTCCTTGCCCGGGGCTGGTGCTGGCGTCGTCCTTGTGTCTTGGGGTACTACGTGACATGGTGAAAGTGAGAGGGAGGTGGCCAGAGAGAGGAGTGGCATGGGTGGCCGGCATGGTGCACGGCATGGTGAGTTTAGGTCTTTTTCTCACTTTAAACGGTGGTGCAAGTACATGGCATTGATGCAGGGGTTGCACGGGAGTGTGATCATCAAAAGCTAAAAGAGGTTTAGGCTAAGAACCACTGGATAATGAGATGTAACACAAAAGCTAGATGCTGCCTGCCAGGTGTTCGACACAATGGCCGCATGAGAAAAAGTTTTAAATTTTGAAATTCTTTTTGGTGAACTTCATTCATATATTTAATGTGATCGAATGGTGGTGGTGGTGTCCATTTTGGTGAAGGTTCGCAAGAATTCAAATTGGGGGTCATCTTCTCTTTGTTTCAAAGTCTCCACTTGTCAATTCATTTCTGGTCAACCTGGTCAACTTCAGCAGTGATGGTCAATAGAGAAGTTGTTAACCTTGACTTGGTCTTGGATGACATGGTAATGGTTGACCAAGTTTAGTTGAAGAAAAGTCAAAGCCAGAGGGGTAAAGTGAGGAACATTTTATAAAATGGCCAAATGACCATTATCACATGTATGTTGATTTTGAGATTTGCTTTGATTTGATTTTGGTTTCTTTGATGCAATTGTGTTTGTTTATCACATATAAGAGCTTTATAAACAATAGATCAAGCAATGGTGGCCTTGGTTGAAGATTTGCAAATTTGGCTAAGTGTATGTGAGTGAATTTTGGGGATTTTCTCCCTATTTGATTTCTCTCCATTTGAGTTGACTTTTGTTGACTCTAATGTGATTCTTATTGGTTTAGAAACATGTTCAAACCATTGAAACCAATTCAAATGGTCTTGCTCATAGATTTGCAAAAATGGCCATAACACATAAGAGGTGATGTGTCATATTTCATTAAACTTGTAAATTGTTCATCTTGCTTCACTTGGGCATGGGTTAGGGTCAATTTAGTATTATATTAGGTTGAGAGATGGTTTTACATCAAGTGGTCAAGGTTTAAAGGCTTAGGGCAAGAATTGGGTATTATGGCTATGTGTCACATATGCCTCTATGCATATGTTGCATTTGAGTTTTAATTTGACTTGGCTTGACCCAATTGGTGTTGTTGAGTGTTGAAATGGTATATAGGAGTGATCCAACCATTCACAACATGTATTAGGGTCAATATTCTTAGATTCACAAATTTGCTATTTTACTCTCATATGCCTCTATGGCATTTTTAGTTTCCTTTTTATTTCTTTTGTTTCACTTTGATTTTGGTTTGATAAGTGCTAGATAGGGGGTATGAAGGTTTTCCAAACCTCTAAGCAAGTATAAAAGCTTAGGGTAAAGATTTATAGAAATAGCCATAGGCACATATGCCTTTTTCTTATTTAATTTCCTTTTATTTTATTTTAACTATGATGGTGAAAAGAGGGGTGAGGTTTAGGGTTTAAGATTATTTCAAACTACTATAACAAGCAATCATGGCAATAGCACAAGAATTAAGCAAGGTCACTATGGATCATACTTAATTTATAAAAGTTTTTGTTGGTTCCAAAATAAGAAATAAAAAGGAAATTAATTTGTTTTGTTTTGAATTTTTGGGATGTTACACATGTCTTCCCCCCGGTGTAGAGGTGAATTTTAGGGTGCCTTCTCCCATATCTATGACTGCTCCCAATAGTTTCAGTAGGGATCTTTCGAGTGTGATTTGTCCTGTTCCTACACATTCAATAACAAGATAATCAATGGATATTTTTCTTCCAAGAATGGTTGTATGCACACCCGCAGCTATTCCCTTAGGAATTATAACAGAGTTATCAATAAGAGTTATTCCTTCTCCCCCTTCAACGAATCCCCAAAGTGCCAAAGATTCATGAATACTCTTAGGCATAAGGCAAAATTCAGACATAATATCACAATTAGCATGAAGAGTTTGATCACCGATAACAATTTTAACAGTAGGATCCCATAATGAAGGTTCAGAGTTCACTAAAACTTGATCAAGACGGTTACGAACATATCTATAATTTTCGTTCAAGCGAGATGCACTTGTCTCAAGAGTGTTTAATCTATTATAAATGCTAATAAGGGCTGAATCATGTGATGCAACCAACTTCTTTATTGCATTAAAAGCTTGATCCCCATTGCAATGAAGGAAATCTCCTCCCACTAAAGCATCCAAGGCATATCTATAGCGAATCATAAGACCAAAATAAAAGTTACTAAGAAGCAAACTTAGAGTCATTTGAGGTTCAGCTTTACGATAAAAATCAAAAATTCTGGACCAAGCATCTTTAAAACTCTCCTCATCCCCTTGTTTAAAAGTGAAAACTAATTCCTCCGGTGAAGAAGTAACAGGTGCAGAACTAGACATGGTAACAAAAGTAAAATGCAAGTAACTAATTTTGTGTTTTTGATATAGCAAACAAGATAGCAAATAAAGTAAAACTAGCAACTAATTTTTTTGTGTTTTGATCTAGTGCAGCAAACAAAGTAGTAAATAAAATAAAGCAAGCCAAAAACAAAGTAAAGAGATTGGGATGTGGAGACTCCCCTTGCAGCGTGTCTTGATCTCCCCGGCAACGGCGCGAGAAAAGAGTTGCTGGCGCAAAGTTGACGTGGGAGTTAGAGATCTCTGTGGCGTAACTTTTCTTCAATTCCCCGGCAACGGCGCCAGAAAAAGAGCTTGATACGCGTACAACACGCGTCCGTTGGGAACCCCAAGAGGAAGGTGTGATGCGTACAGCAGCAAGTTTTCCCTCAGTAAGAAACCAAGGTTTATCGAACCAGTAGGAGCTAAGAAGCACGTTGAAGGTTGATGGCGGCGAGATGTAGTGCGGCGTAACACCAGGGATTCCGGCGCCAACGTGGAACCTGCACAACACAACCAAAGTACTTTGCCCCAACGAAACAGTGAGGTTGTCAATCTCACCGGCTTTCTGTAACAAAGGATTAGATGTATAGTGTGGATGATGATTGTTTGCAGAAAACGAGTAGAACAAGTATTACGATGGGTGTATTCGATTAAAAGAATGGACCGGGGTCCACAGTTCACTAGTGGTGTCTCTCCCATAAGATAAATAGCATGTTGGGTGAACAAATTACAGTTGGGAAATTGACAAATAGAGAGGGCATGACCATGCACATACATGATATGATGAGTATTGTGAGATTTAATTGGGCATTACGACAAAGTACGTAGACCGCTATCCAGCATGCATCTATGCCTAAAAAGTCCACCTTCAGGTTATCATCCGAACCCCTTCAGTATTAAGTTGCAAACAACAGAGACAATTGCATTAAGTATGGTGCGTAATGTAATCAATAACTACATCCTCGGACATAGCATCAATGTTTTATCCCTAGTGGCAGCACATCCATAACCTTAGAGGTTTCTCTCACTCCCAGTTCACGGAGACATGAACCCACTATCGAGCATAAATACTCCCTCTTGGAGTTACAAGCATCAACTTGGCCAAAGCATCTACTAGTAACGGAGAGCATGCAAGATCATAAACAACACATAGATTGATAATCAACATAACATAGTATTCACTATTCATCGGATCCCAACAAACACAACATATATCATTACGGATAGATGATCTTGATCATGTTAGGCAGCTCACAAGATCCGAGCAATGAAGCACATACGGAGAAGACAACCATCTAGCTACTGCTATGGACCCATAGTCCAGGGTGAACTACTCACTCATCACTCCGGAGGCGACCATGGCGGTGTAGAGTCCTCCAGGAGATGAATCCCCTCTCCGGCGGGGTGCCGGAAGCGATCTCCTGAATCCCCGAGATGGGATTGGCGGCGGCGGCGTCTGCAGGAAAGTTTCCCGTATCGTGGCTCTCGGTGCTGGGGTTTCGCGAAGAAGACCATATGTAGGCGGAAGGGCAGGTCGGGGGCCACACGAGGCCCAGACGACGGCCGGCGCGGCCAGAGCTTGGGCGCGCCGCCACAGTGTCTGGCCACCTCGTGGCCCCACTTCGTCTCCTCTTCGGTCTTCTGGAAGCTTCGTGGAAAAATAGGCCCTGGGCGTTGATTTCGTCCAATTCGAGAATATTTCCTTACTAGGATTTCTGAAACCAAAAACAAGAAAAACAAGCGGCTCTTCGGCATCTCGTTAATAGGTTAGTGCCGGAAAATGCATAAATATGACATAAAGTATGCATAAAACATGTAGATATCATAAATAATGTGGCATGGAACATAAGAAATTATCGATACTGTCGGAGACGTATCATTTGCTTCAATGCCTTTACTTTGAATTATTGCTTTATGAGTTAACTCTTATGCAAGACTTATTGATGCTTGTCTTGAAAGTACTATTCATGAAAAGTCTTTGCTATATGATTAAATTGTTTAACCATTGTCTTTACCATTGCTTCGAATCGCTGTATTCATTACATATGCTTACAAATAGTATTGATCAAGATTATGATAGCATGTCACTTGAAATTATCTTTGTTATCGTTTACCTACTCGGGACAGTAGGAACTAAGCAGGGATGCTTTGATACGTCTCCAGCGTATCGATAATTTCTTATGTTCCATGCTTGTTTTATGACAATACCTACATGTTTTATACATACTTTATGTCATATTTATGCATTTTGGCACTAACCTATTAACAAGATGCCGAAGAGCAGTTGCTATTTTCTGCTGTTTTTGGTTTCAGAAATCCTAGTAAGGAAATATTCTCGGAATTGGACGAAATCAACGTCCAGATCTTATATTTCCACGAAGCTTCCACAAGTCCGAAAGGGAAACGAAGTGGGGCGACGGCGGCCACACAACAGGGGCGGCGGGCCAGGCACAGGGCCGCGCGGCCCTAGCGTGTGGGCCCTCGTGGCGCCCTGACCTACCCTTCCGCCTACATAAGCCTTCGTCGATAATAACTCCGATGCCGAGAGCCACGATATGGAAAACCTTCCCGGAGAAGCCGCGCCGCCAATCCCATCTCGAGGATTCGGAGATCGCCTTCGGCACCCTGCCGGAGAGGGGAATCATCTCCGGAGGACTCTTCACCGCCATGGTCGCCTCCGGAGTGATGTGTGAGTAGTTCACCCTGGACTACGGGTCCATAGCGATAGCTAGATGGTTGTCTTCTCCTCATTGTGCTATCATTGTAAGGATCTTGTGAGCTGCCTAACATGATCAAGATCTTCTATTTGTAATGCTTTGCATGTTGCGTTTGTTGGGATCCGATGAATATTGAATGATATGTTATGTTGATTATCAATCTGTCATCTATGTGTTGTTTATGATCTTGCATGCTCTCCGTCATTAGTAGAGGCTACTGTGCCAAGTCGTTACTTGTAACTCCAAGAGAGTATTTATGCTCGATAGTGGGTTCATGCCTCCATTAAATGCAGGACAGTGTGAGAAAGTTCTAAGGTTGTGGATGTGTTGTTGCCACTAGGATAAAACATCAATGCTATGTCTAAGGATGTATTTGTTGATTACATTCGCACCATACTTAATGCAATTGTCTGTTGTTTGCAACTTAATACTGGAAGGGGTTAGGATGATAACTTTGAAGGTGGACTTTTTAGGCATAGATGCATGCTGGATAGCGGTCTATGTACTTTGTCGTAATGCAATTGAATTTCACACTACTCATCATAACATGTATGTGCATTGTCATGCCATCTTTATTTTTCAATTGCCCAACTGTAATTTGTTCACCCAACATGCTATTTCTTATCGGAGAGACACCACTAGTGAACTGTGGACCCCGGTCCATTCTTTACATCGAATACAATCTACTGCAATACTCGATTCTCTTGTTTTTTGCAAACATCATCATCCACACTGTATGTCTAATCCTTTGTTACAGCAAGCGGTGAGATTGACAACCTCAACTGTTAAGTTGAGGCAAAGTATTTTGGTTGTGTTGTGCAGGTTCCACGTTGGCGCGGAATCACAGTGTTGCGCCGCACTACCTCCGCCGCCATCAACCTTCAGCGTGCTTCTTGACTCCTACTGGTTCGATAACCTTGGTTTCTTACTGAGGGAAAACTTGCCGCTGTACGCATCACACCTTCCTCTTGGGGTTCCCAACGGACGAGTGCTTTACCGTCACAAGCAAGCCTTCACCCTTCTCTTCTGCACCGGGACCTTATTATGACTACGCCATGTATGATCCACCGGCGTGGAACCCCGACCCTCGTTGGCGTTGATCTCCACTTAGGCCAAAAGCCTAATCTTGAGGTATACCGGCATCACTCATTCTCTGCATATTATAGTTGTTGGATACTTGTATATAATTTTTAGCTTCTTAAAGTGGTTTTCTAATAAGAGGAGATGATATTTGGGAAGTGCTGTCTGAAAACAGATTCTGGACTGATACCAAAAAAATTCTCAAAAACATCTAGAATGTTATTTTGCGAAGCCAATTTTTGTGCATGTTCCCCAGGTTGTTATCTAACTTTCATTAATTGAACACTTTTCGAGCTGAGCAGCGGAAGAATTTCTTAAAAATCGATTACTGTACTGCTGTCAAGTTTGATGAATTTCTGCTGCTTTGTGTTTATGTGACTCTTCTAGTTTTCATTTTCTTGTTTTTGCTTTGTTTCTTTCCTAAAACACAAAAAGACCAAAAATATTTATGTTGTTTCTCTTCACCATTTTCTTATTTTGGTTTCTTGCTTTTATTTCGCTTTGTTTGCTATCGTTGGTTTGCTATAAGAAAATCCAAAAAGATTTTGCTTTGTTTGCTTGTTTCCTTTTGTTCTTGTTTCTAATTCGAAAACACCAAAAATATTTGATGTTCTTCTTTGGTTTTGTAAAGTTAATTTTGGAGTTCAATGGTCTTCGGTGGCTGGAGCATGGTTTTCATTTCATATTATTCAAGCTACACAAGTGAAAGGCAATAATGACGATCTACGACAATTAATTTGTGGTGAGAGGCTGGTATGAACTCTATTTGTTTTCATTTTTGTACATATACTCATCCATGTGAGCATGCTTAGTTGGTTCATGTGAGGTATATGTCATTTAAGAAAGTCTAGTAGTTCATGATCTCTCATGTTTTAGCTCAGTTTATTAATATGAGTAGCATGTCATGGATGTTTGCTTGCATTGTTTTATTCATAAATAGGTATGACATTGTGGTATCCTCCTCTGAATAATTCATTTGAATCGACTTGGCACATGCTCACGCATGCATATGACTGAACAAAAGTCAATTAAGCCTCGATGATTTACTTTGCCTCGAGTTCTTGTATCACTTTTATGCCTCCGTTAATTTATTTTGCCGCAAGCATGATTATGACGATTCTTGCTCTCTTGATTTTCGCTCCCCGTCTATTGCTAGCCTTCACTTGTGCGAGCGGGAACGCTGCTCGTGCTTCCAAATCCACTGAAAACCAAGTTATTTGAAGTGTCCACCATAAATACATATGCATGGCATTTCAAACCATTCCAAGTAAATTCTCATGCGCTACCTTTAAACCTTTAAAATGCTCCTCAATTTGTGTCAATGTTTTATAGCTCATGAGGAAGTATGTGGTGTTTATCTTTCAACCTTGTCATTTACTTTTGACAGACTTTCATAATAAGAGAGCTGCAGCAGGGTGCATTTAGCCCCAATTAATCAAACTTAATTCTCTTCACATGTTTTGCTACGATTCATCGATAAGCAACTTAATTTTGCAAATAGACACTCCTCCATGGTATGAGATTGATGGAAGGCACCCGAGGATTCGGTTAGCCATGGCTTGTGTAAGCAAAGGTTGGGGGGAGTGTCACCCATAATAAAACTAAAGTATGTGTGTAAACAAAAGAGAAGAGGGATGATCTACCTTCTTGGTAGAAATAACGTCATTCATGGGAGCCGCTCTTGAAAGTCTGGTTGTGGGGTAGTTGGAGTACCCATTACCATTCGTTGACAACAACAAACACCTCTCAAAATAATTTTACTCCTGTTTTAAAAATGAAAATCTCTAGCGCATGTTAATCCCTGCTTCCCCTCTGCGAAGGTCAATCTTTTACTTTTATGTTGAGTCACCATCCTTTCTTTGAGCACTTTCTTGAGAGCACAACTGTCATTCTTAGTATAATATGCTTGTCCCAAAATGTGATTGACTGTGGTATAACTTTGATGCTTTTATCTTTGACAATCTCTACTTCTAGTCTTTCCATGAACTTGAGAGGTGCACGAGCATTTATGTTTTGCTGTACAAATAAGGGCAAGCGAGATACCACTTTATCATATCCTTTTATGAACATTGCAATCCTGCTGATAGACATGATTCATGATGCTTATTATTAATTTGTTGGTACCTTTTCCATAGTGACATAGCTATTAGATGATTTTATTTGCATGTATCTTATTATGAATTTCCTAAGTACTTGCCCATATCATGAGAATATTTACATCATATGAACAAATGTGTTCGTGAAATTTCTTTTATCGCACTCAGTTGTTAACTGAATTGCTTGAGGACAAGCAATAAGCTAAGCTTGGGGGGAGTTGATACGTCCAAATCGTATCTACTTTCCCGAACACTTTGCTATTGTTTTGCCTCTAATTTGTGTATTTTGGATACAACTAACACGGACTAACGCTGTTTTCAGCAGAATTGCCCTGGTGTCTCGTTTTTGTGCAAAAATTCAACTTTTAGGAAAATCCACAAATTTATGTCGAAGGGCTTATTTTTCCAGAAGATTCACGGAGCCAGAAGGACAGGCCTGGGGGAGGCCCAGGGCCCCCACACACTAGGCCGGCGCGGCCTGGAGGGGGGCGCGCCGCCCTATGGTGAGGCCGCCTTGGCCGGCCGGCCCGGCCCCCTCTGGACTATTTAAGGGTTTCGATCTAAAAACGCGAGAGGAGAAGTCGAAGTCGCCAGAAACCATCCAGAATGCCGCCACCATCGCGAAACTCCGTCTCGGGACCAGAAACTCCGTTCTGGCACTCCGCCGAGACGGGGAAAAGGAGGAGATCATCGCCATCATCACCACCGACGCCTCTCCATCGACCAGCCATGTTTCCCCCATCCATGTGTGAGTAATTCCCCCGCTGTAGGCTGAAGGGGATGGTAGGGATTGGATGAGATTGGTCATGTAATAGCATAAGATTGTTAGGGCATAGTGCCTAGTGTCCGTAATTGGTACTTTGATGATATTGTTGCAACTTGTTATGCTTAATGCTTGTCACTAGGGCCCGAGTGCCATGATCTCAGATCTGAACCTGTTATTGTTTCATGATGATATTCATTGTTTTATGATCTTACACTGCAAGTTGTATACACATGTCGCTGTCCAGGAACCGAGGCTCCAAAGTGGCAGAAATTGGGACAACCGAAGGGAAGGCGGTGATGTGAGGATCAAATGTGTTCACGGAGTGTTAATGCTTTGCTCCGGTACTCTATTAAAAGGAGTACCTTAATTTCCAGATGAATTCCCTAGAAACCACGGCTGCCACCGGCTAGTAGGACAAAAGATGTTGTGCAAGTTTCTCATTGCGAGCACGTACGACTAAATATGGAACACATGCCTATGGATTGTTTAGTACTTGGATACCGTTTTATTACTATCTGCAAATGCCCTGCTTTGATTGTTACATGAGTTTCTCTCATCCATGCAACGCCGTCATCCATCCACTGTGCCTACGATATTTTAATCCTATTGTTTACTATAATCACTACTGTTGTCTTTGTTACCTTTCTTGCTGCTGTTATTTCACTACTGCTACTGCTATAAACTTTTACTCTTGATAAACTCTTGCGAGCAAGTCTGTTTCAGTGCAGCTGAATTAACAACTCTGCTGTTAAGGCTTTCAAGTATTCTTTGTCCCCCTTGTGTCGAATCAATAAATTGGGTTTTACTTCCCGCGAAGACTGCTGCGATCCCCTATACTTGTGGGTCATCATGCATGCATGTTTATATCTATTGCCTTCGGGTGTTTACTTCCTGTTTCCTTCAGGTGTTTATATTACGTAATGTACCGTGTGAGGCGTTTAGTGAAGCGTGTGGTTTGCACGCCTGGCGTCAACGCAAACCTCTGGATCCGTCTAGAGATGCGGCCGAACTTAAATCACGGGTAGCTTAGTTGGGTGCCCCGCTCCTAGACTTTCTTGTTGAGCTGGGAGCGGTCTTGTTGTGAGACATCGCACTGTAAGAAGCGGGTCGAGCATGCGTATGGTTACATTTGGGCAACCCCTGCAGGGTGTACATCTTATCAATAAGCCGTGTCCGCGGTTATGGACGACTTGGAATTGTATAGCTTGATCATAGAACAACTTACACCTTATACTTGTTGTTAATAATCCGATAATAACTTGCGTAGTAATATAACATTACTACAACCGATACCTAATAAAACTTGTCCACCGTGGAGTGCCTTTTACATTGCCTCTTCGCTTTGTTGAAGGGGATATGTGTAATCGGCCGGGTTATGTTTGTGTAGTATTTATCTATTACCTTGTGCGCTCTCTTATCTTATCTGATTAGACGGATGTTGTAGCGTGTCTCTATTGGTTATAGTTTTGCTGCCGCTAAACCTACCATATAGCCTCATGTGATATATTCGCCGTGAGCATAGCCATTTCTAGTCTCGCTAAGTACGTGCCGGAGTTCGTTCCTTGGTACTTACTCTCGCCTATTCTTTTTCTCTTCTGTTTCCTCCCTCTTGTCGACTTGCTTGATGGCCCGACTTTGGCAGGTACAAGATGACAACGTTAGCAAGGTTACCATTCCGGCTTGGCCTGGGCAGGGTTATGGGCCACTGGTTATCTTCAGGATTCGTAGTCCAATTTGTATCTTGTCCGTACTCGGACGCATTCGATCTTCTGTATGAATTGGATCTTTGTATTGTATATTTGTATCTTGACTCGTTGGAGTCGTTGTTGTAATATATGTATCTTGTGGGCTCTATTGTAATCATGTTGTAATGTTACCGCTCGTGTTAATTCCTCTGGCATCACTTGTGTGATTCGTCGCGCACGTCGTGTCGGAGGGGGTCTCTGAATCGATATCATGCGGATTTCGGCAGATCGCTGGAACCCTCATGGTACCGGTATGGGGGCGTCTATAAGAGTAAGATCCTTATCCCGTGTTTTGTGTGTTTGATGACAACACTCGAATAATTCTAACCGTGCACGAAGATTGTCTTTGATAGGTTTGCAAGGTGTACATTGCCCTCGCAGGACACATTATGATCGGAAGACTGAAGCGTAGTTCTTAGGCTTTCTGGTTTTGTTTGTGTGTCGCGAGGTAACATGGTAAGAGAGGAAAAGAGGAAAAGCAGTTTTAGCCATAGCGGTACTACCGGTACCGGGACGGTGAGTACCGCTACCCCTCTTGGTACCGCTGAGGTGCCGCTACGAGATTCCCACGATTTTGTCTCACGGTACTAGTTGAGGTTTTTAGCTCTTCTCTATCTCCTCTATTGTTGCTGAGCTCAAACTGAGTGGATCTCCGTGCCTACCCAATCAATCTTGCTCATACTTTGTGGAGTGGTGGAGGAGTCCCCGATCTATCGTTCTGCAGAGATATTTCACCAATTCGTGGTAGTCCTTAGTGTATCTTGGTGGTAGAGTTCTTATTGTGGAATCTTAAAAGAAGTGCATCTATGGAGGCTAGCTTGGTGTTGTGCTAGCCCCATAGGTTGTTGGGAGCCTCCTTGTGGTGTGGAGCTCGCCCCAACCTTGTGAACGAATCACTGCCTCAACCGGTGCCATAGTGGAGAAGGGGGAGCCCCTTTGTGGAGCTCTCTGGAGGAAGAAGGTGAGGCCTTCCTTCGTGGTGTGGCCGCCTAGCCTCTTGTGGGAGGAACTGCGGGAAACAAACCTCGCCTCATCTCTGCGCCCTCCGGTTGTCCCGCTCCTTACTCTTACTATCTTGTTTGATTCCTTTGCTTGTTGCACTAGTCTAGGATCATAGTAGGAACACCACCATCGCTAAAGCTACCACCATTACCTTCCGTTGCACTAAAAATTGAAAAAGGCTAAAACTTGACGTAGCGTCCATTCACCCCCCTCTTGTTCGCTACGATCCATTCAAGCGAGTATCGAGCAAGGTTTTCTTGCTCGTGCTTTACCGCCTTGTTGCTATCAAAACCCACCGGCGGGCAGCGGCAGGCAGCACGATAAAGCCGGGAACAACCTAGGGCTGCGGCTGGCCGAGGTCCCTCCAGCGGCGACGGCCCGCAAAGCCTCACAGTACACACGTCCGATCTTGATGCAAGGCGTGCCACGACCTATACCTGGTCGGGAAGGTGATGGAGATGCCTCGCTTAGTTTCTGCATGGCATACACGTAAACATTAAATACGAGCCTCGATCGGCTCTCGGGTTATCCTGTGAATCGGCTCGAGGAGCCGATCCACCACATGATTAAATGCGAGGTGCACGAATATATGGTGGTCCTGCTTGATCAAGATAAAGCTAATTCAATCTCTGACGATTTAGGGTTTTCACCGCATAATCGGATCATCCTACTCACGATTGTGCCTCGCGGCCACGCACGGTGATCGTAAGCCGATCCTAGATAGGGCCTAAAAACCAACACGAGGTTGATCCCCAGAACATCCTGTCTAGGACTAGCAAACGACACCCTCGTGCATTTGGATCCTCCAACCCTTTGTAAGGCCTAACTATTGCAGATATTAAACTAATCCTTGATGAACAAGGAGCAACCGTAACGGATCGGATCTACTAAATAATGATCAAGCGGTGCCGCCCCTTCACCTAAGATAGGTGTAAGGGCGGCTAGATATCTAAGGGTTGCACTACAATAGCATGTTATACGAAGAACTATGCTAACCCTAACACATCTATGATAACTACGTTGCTCGCCATCAAAAGGCTTCGATCTGACGCGCATGAACAACATGAAGCTTCTGCTTGCCTAGATCGCAAGATGCGATCTAGGCAGCATGATCTACGGTAGAAACCCTCGAGACGAAGGAGTTGGCGATGCGCGAGATTGATTGGTTGGTTGAACGTTGGTTGTTGTTTATTCCATAAACCCTAGATACATATTTATAGTCCAGGGGACTTTCTAACGTGGGAATAATCCCCAGCGTGCACGATACAAACTCTAACTTTTAATCTAAGATACAATCTACCATAATTAAAGATACACGGGCAATCTAGCCCAAACTCTTCGTGCAAGGCCGCTTCAGAGATCTTCCACGTGTAACCTTCCAAGCCCATCTCCCTTACGCCCACTTCCTGATTTGGCCAAAATCTGGTGATAACACATGCCCCCCTGGTTTTGGCAATGATAATTCCAAAACCACTCCGTTTTCCTTCGAAGGGTCATGTCTTGGCGGAAGCAGACCTGTTGCAGCATCCTTCATCATGATGCCCTGTCTTTTCGATTTCTCTGCAAAATTCGATAGCTTTAGCATCACCTCCTCGGAAACTGCAATAGCATTAAATTTCCACCAGATTTCCCATTATTTAACCGTGCCGATTGATTAGCCCTCTTCATCCCCTTCCTCTGTTCTGGCTATCGGCACCAAAAAACCCTCTTCTCCCTCAGCCATGTCGTCTTCTTCCTCCTCTTCCGTCTCTCTCCAATCCTCTTCCTCAAGCGAGTTGGTTCCAGAGCACGACCAGATGGAGCGTACAACCGCCGGGCTCCCAAACATTAGGACAAGCGGGGAGTGGGACTTGACTTCGTGCGGGAGGGTGAGGACCTCGTGCAGTCGAGATGGGGCCATGCCCCTAACCGGCGGGGAAGATGACCTCCGGTACCTGGTTGACGGAGCAGGGGGCGGAGAGCGATGACGAGCGACCCTCCCTTCCAGGGGCAAATTCACCTCCGTTACCAAAGAAGAAGAGGACGACGAAGAAGAAGACGTCTCCTCAGACTGAAGAAGGAGCAGGGAGGACGACACCTCCTCAAGCGAACCACCACCAAAGCGTATCCGGGGCTGGGCTTGGTCGAGACGAGGACGATGATGATGACGAGGAGGAGGTCTCTGTGAAGGTCACGATAGCAGCAATGAAGAACTTCGCCCAGGCAATGACAATGGCGGTAGCTACCTCAGCGACGGCGACGACAGCAACAGCCCTTAGAGTAGGGATTTACTAGCATAGGGTTGGCAGTAGTAATCCGTTCCCTTTTGTTGAACAATCGGCTTCCCCTTGTAAGAAATTTTATTATCAATGAAAACTTCTTTTGACTTTGCCGATGTCCTGTATGCTGATTCAGCCGATTCCAACCAAATTTGCTCTCCAGAGCCAAGAAACTTTCAGGCGAGTTGCCCCCCAAGCCTCACCCAAGGCGAGAATAGTGATGAATCAGCCAAACACGTTACCATTGGCTTCCAAGTCATTAATATGGAACCAGCGATTCCAACGAAATCGGCTCTCCAAAACAAAGATATTTTAGGGCGAATGCCCTTTGCAGAGACTCAATCAAGGCGAGAATACCGGGATGGATGCACAGATCAAACAAAAGGCTACGACCTTAGGTAATCTGGTATTCCGAGATAGCAACCATGCAGCATCAGCCAGACGTGCCCCGATTGATCAGTTTCCTTCCACTGGGTGCAGATGTTGTCGATGAAACACCAACAGCTTAAGCGACGCAAAGGGTTGACCATCTTGGCGACAATGTGAGCCACGAGCACATAGCCGGTAGAAGAATTTTTTCTTGGCCGATTTTCTAATCGGCCCATAATGTTTCTTGCGCACATGTTTACACATGTTTATACGCACATGTTCCTCTCGACTATATGCCCCCGAGCCGAATCTGCCAGGTGGCTGCAGGATATCGGCTTTGTGGGTAGCCAAGGCACTGTACTTGCACGTCGGCTCCGTGAGGATTCGTGCGACTTTCATCCGCCCGTGTGGCCACTTGCCCGATAGATCGATGTTGAACACAAGCGAGAACATGTGGTGAAGATAATTTTGGCCGATTGCTGGGATCGGCCTCCATAATGATTGAAGCGGCTGACTGAAGGTTACGTAATGTCCCTTCATAATTTTTGGGGCCGATCACAAGGATCAGCCTCGCTCCGTTTGCTCATCGGTTTGTTCTTGCTACTCGGTCAGGCTGGTGGATAAAACCAGCCCAACCTCTGACTTTATCATGTTGATGCGCTTGCATCGTCCACCTTGAGTGCATCGTGTAATCGTGGGCCGCGATCCAAGTTGTGCCACAGTGCCTCGTCTAATCTGGAGCCTTTGAACTCCGAAGGAGGATGAACACCATGTTTGTGCCAGCCGATGTTTCATCATCGGCTTTCCTTTGCTTGGGACGCCACTCCATTTTCCGTGGGCGACCCTCTTCGTCCGAGGGTTCGCTGAACTTTCACAGCCAGATCAGGTCGTGCCTTCCTCGGCGTATGCAAGTACAACCTTTCGGCTTCCTCCGAGGCCGCGCAATCGCTGAACCACTGCGCTTTTGGGAGCAGGCTGAGTCCATCGGGGCACCACCTTGGACGGTGGTACTGTCTTCTTCTTCTTCTTGTCCCTCGTCTTGAATCCTCGAGATCTTCCCATCGAGGGGACTCAGCCACATTTGCTTTGTGGCGGGAGAGGCCCTAAGCGCTTGAACACGGACACGTTGGCTGCCTCCTTCTTCTTCTGGTTGCATTACGGGCAATTGCCGATTGTGGGCAATCGGCTCATTCCTGAATCCCAGCGATTGTACGAAGAAGGGGCAGTCCCGATACTGTCGTTGTCATCTTGCTCCCTTGATTTTCCTTTGGCACGGCGCTCGTGCTCCTCCTCATCGCGATCATGCCGACGATATCTTCGGCTTCTCTAGCCGGACGATCTCTTTCATCATCATCGCTGGATCGTCGGCGTTGGTCATCTTGACTCACATACTTGTTGAGGAGGTGATCGAGAGAGGAGTCGCTGATATCTTATGTTCTTCACTTCTCCCTCGGCGACGTAGCGCTTGCCATCATGATGGAGCCGATCGCGTGGAGCGGCCTCCTCTGTGTCCTTGCTACGAGAGCAGCTGCCCTCGTCTCCATCTTTGCCCAGTGGTGCCCGGGTCCTACCATGTTGATGCTTTGAGCGAGGACCCTGGCTGGCAACCTTCGGGGTAAGTGCATTCCACCATGTTAACGGCGGGGAAGGGTTGGGTGTCGACCTTCATGGCGTGCGGTTGAAAATCAGACGCCCTTTTCTATCGCCGCTTGGATGTGCTGACGCCACACCCTGCAGTCGTTGGTGGCATGGGAGAGCGAGTTATGCCATTTGTAGTATGGCTTTCCGTTCAGCTCTTGTACCGTGGGGAATTTGAGACCTTCAGGAATCGTCAACTGCTTCTCCTTGAGCAGGAGGTCGAAGATTTGCTCAGTTTTGGTCACGTCAAAATCAAACCCCCTGGGCGGGCCTGGTGGCTTTACCCATTTGCGGGACACGGGGGTCCCCGAGTCCATTCAGCCACTGCTACCTCTTGATCTCCGCGAAACTTCGTCTTCCTCTACCTCGACCAGGACTACTGCACGCTTGAATTTGTCCTGGTACAGGTCCGGTGGCGCTGTTCATATGCCGACAGTTTACGAACCATGTGCGCCGGTGAGGGGTAGTGCAGCAGGAGGCCATGTCCTTGAGCGGTGTTGCAAGGCCCGCTACTGCCAACTCGACTGCTTCCTTTTCAGTCACACAAACCGAATAACATCGGTTCCTAAGAGTCCTGAAGCGCTGGATGTATTCCGTCACAGTTTCCCCACGCTTCTGACGTATTTGTGCTAGATCGGCAAGGCCAGACTCGGAAGCCTACGAGGTGGTCTTGCATATGGAGCTGTTCTTCCAAGCGCTTCCAAGTCCGGATCGAGTCTGGTGGCAACGAGGTGTACCACCCAGCTGATCCCGTGAGGGACTGTGAGAAGAACCTCACGCGTAGAGAATCCGACAACGAGGCCGTTCCTAGCTATGCCAAATATCGGCCCACGTGCTCGATGGAGCTGGAACCATCGATCCACTGAATTTGGAGAAATCGGGAGCCGATATTTAGGTGGTAGCGGGATCAATTAAGTAAAGTCGTCGGGTACGGCTTGGAATAGCCGATTGCCCTCCTTTTCGGCACCATGCCGGAACTGGTCTCTCGGTATGGTGCTTGATCTGATCATTGTCTTTGAGTGCAGGAGTTGAACTACGAAGATTCGCGGGGTGGCGTACTTAGCCAGCCATGTTTGCTTTTCCAGCTCTGAGCCAAGCTGCAGGAGCTGAGCTGCGGAGGTTCGTCGGGGTGGCGTACTTAGTTAGCCACGTACGCTTCTCAAGATACTGTGCCGACGTCCCTCCTGTTTTCCCGAAGTCCACGATGTTGTGGCCTGGTTTGTGGCGCCCGATTACCGCAATCCAGCACATACGTGCACGTGTACCCGTGAGGGATCTCCTTAGGCGCCTCATGCAAGAACTGGTAGTCACTAGGGTCACCACCGATCTTGTAGACGACGAATGCCGGTGAAGTCGGCACTTACGGTGCTGCCAACGCAAATGGCGGCGGTGGACGGAGCTGGAGTGGCAACTCTCCTTGATGTGTCCCAGGAGCTGGTCTGACGGCGATCTTGGTGCCTCATGATCTCCTGGATCACGCGAAGAGTGACACGCTCCAACGTGTTTACCAGGTCCTCGGAGTGGCGGTGTAGCGAGTGAGCCACCAAGTAGTTGATCTCCTACCGCGGGGACACAGTGCGTTCTTCCGGCGGGCGAGAGGTCTATCCCATCGAGTGCACCATTAGGTGAGAACCCCTTCCACCTGATGCCATGTGAGCAGGTTCTGTGGAAAGAGCCGATGAGGTCGGCTTCGAGGATGACTTTGATCTCGTCATACTTCTTCTTGAGCTCGTCGGTCGGATCCTCGTACGTGGTGGAGTGCCGTCCGCCATCTCGGATGTAGATGGCGATGTGGTCGATGATGAAGCTGGTCCCACAGGGCGTGCCAGAATGTGTTGCTGTCAAAACCCACCGGCGGGCAGCGGCGGGCAGCACGATAGAGCCGGGAACAACCTAGGGCTGCGGCTGGCCGAGGTCCCTCACGGCGATGGCCGCAAAGCCTACGGGTACACACGTCCGATCTTGATGCAAGGCGTGCCACCTGACCTATACCTGGTCAGGAAGGTGATGGAGATGCCTCGCTTAGTTTCTGCATGGCATACACGTAAACATTAAATACGAGCCTCGATCGGCTCTCGGGTTATCCTGTGAATCGGCTCGGGGAGCCGATCCACCCATGATTCGTACGAGGTGCACGAATATATGGTGGTCCTGCTTGATCAAGATAAAGCTAATTCAATCTCTGACGATTTAGGGTTTTCACCGCATAATCGGATCATCCTACTCACGATTGGGCCTCGCGAGACACGCACGGTGATCGTAAGCCGATCCTAGATAGGGCCTAAAAACCAACACGAGGTTGATCCCCGGAACATCACAGTCTAGGACTAGCAAACGACACCCTACGTGCCGCTGGATCCTCCAACCCTTTGTAAGGCCTAACTATTGCAGATATTAAACTAATCCTTGATGAACAAGGAGCAACCGTAACGGATCGGATCTACTAAATAATGATCAAGCGGGGTGCACTTCACCTAAGATAGGTGTAAGGGCGGCTAGATATGCAAGGGTTGCACTACGATAGCATGTTATACGAAGAACTATGCTAACCCTAACACATCTATGATAACTACGTTGCTGCGCCATCAAAAAGGCTTCGATCTGAGCAACGCATGAACAACATGTAAGCTTCACTGCCTAGATCGCAAGATGTGATCTAGGCAGCATGATGCTTACCGGTAGAAACCCTCGAGATGAAGGAGTTGGCGATGCGCCGAGATTGATTGGTTGGTTGAACGTTGTTTGTTGTTTATTCCATAAACCCTAGATACATATTTATAGTCCAGGGGACTTTCTAACGTGGGAATAATCCCCACCGTGCACGATACAAACTCTAACTTTTAATCTAAGATACAATCTACCATAATTAAAGATACACGGGCAATCTAGCCCAAACTCTTCGTGCAAGGCCGCTTCAGAGATCTTCCACGTGTAACCTTCAAGCCCATCTCCCTTAAGGCCCACTTCCTGATTTGGCCAAAATCTGGTGATAACACGCCTAAGAAATGGCCGAACAAGAGGTCGTTGTGAATGGGGTCCTTCCGGTGAGCAATCATCTCCATCATCAATTTCCGATAATACTCCGGCTACTTTGGATGACCTCAAGAAATTGGAGTCATCCATTGTATCTCAAATCAAGTCTATGATGATGGAGTTGATTACTCCAAAACCAAACCCCATTATAGATCCTAAGAGAGGTGTCGATGTTCCCCCACCACAAGTCAACACTTTTCCTCTTGTTGGATTTGTTGAGCAATCGACAAACCCACCTCGGGAAAAGGAACTTGAGGATGTTGACACCTCATCAAAAGGGAAGGATGAATCTTCGGTTCGGGACAATTAAGAGGTAATCATGTGGTGCCTCCACCAAGTGATTACGCCGTAAATGTCTGATACGTCTCCAACGTATCGATAATTTCTTATGTTCCATGCCACTTTATTGATGATACCTACATGTTTTATGCATACTTTATGTCATATTTATGCATTTCCGGCACTAACCTATTAACAAGATGCAGAAGAGCCGATTCTTTGCTTTTCTGTTTTTGGTTTCAGAAATCCTAGTAAGGAAATATTCTCGGAATTGGACGAAATCAACGCCCAGGGGCCTATTTTTCCACGAAGCTTCCGGAAGTCGAAGAGGAGACGAAGTGGGGCCACGGGCGCCGCCACGATAGGGCAGCGCGGCCTACGGGGGCCCGCGCGGCCCTGTTGTGTGGGGGCCCCGTGGCGCCTCTTGACCTGCCCTTCCGCCTACTTAAAGCCTTCGTCGCGAAACCCCGATGCCGAGAGCCACGATACGGAAAACCTTCCCGAGAGATGCCACCGCCAATCCCATCTCGAGGGGATTCGGGAGATCGCCTCCGGCACCCTGCCGGAGAGGGGAATCATCTCCGGAGGACTCTTCACCGCCATGGTCACCTCCGGAGTGATGAGTGAAGTAGTTCACCCCTGGACTATGGGTCCATAGCAGTAGCTAGATGTTCGTCTTCTCCTAATTGTGCTTCATTGTTGGATATTGTGAGCTGCCTAACATGATCAAGATCATCTATACGTAATGCTACATGTTGTGTTTGTTGGGATCCGATGAATAAGTGAATGCTATGTTATGTTGATTATCAATATCATCTATGTGTTGTTTATGATCTTGCATGCTCTCCGATTGCTAGTAGAGGCTCTGGCCAAGTTGATACTTGTAACTCCAAGAGGGAGTATTTATGCCCGATAGTGGGTTCATGTCTCCATTAAATGCAGGGGAGTGACGAGAAACCTCTAAGGTTGTGGATGTGCTGTTGCCACTAGGGATAAAACATCGATGCTATGTCTAAGGATGTAGTTGTTGATTACATTACGCACCATACTTAATGCAATTGTCTGTTGTTTGCAACTTAATGCTGGAAGGGGTTCGGATGATAACTTTGAAGGTGGACTTTTTAGGCATAGATGCATGCTTTGGATAGCGGTCTATGTACTTTGTCGTAATGCCCAATTAAATCTCACACTACTCATCATAACATGTATGTGCATGGTCATGCCCTCTTTATTTGTCAATTGCCCAACTGTAATTTGTTCACCCAACATGCTTATTCTTATCGGAGAGACGCCTCTAGTGAACTACAATCTCTTGCAATACTAGCTCTCTTGTTCTCTTGCAAACTTCATCATCCACACTATACATCTAATCCTTTGTTACTGACAAGCCGGTGAGATTGACAACCTCAACCTTTGTCACATTGGAGCAAAGTAATTTGGTTGTGTTGTGTAGGTTCCACGTTAGCGCGGAATCCACACAGTGTTCGCTTTTCTGCACGTAGCCATCAACCTTCAACGTGCTTCTTGGCTCCCTGCGGATTGATAAACCTTGGTTTCTTGCTTGAGGAAAACTTGCGGCTGTCGCATCACACCTTCCTCTTGGGGTTCCCAACGGACGCGTCTTTGTCTGGCGTATCAATGTCCCAATACCCATGCCTCGCATTTTGACTCATGGTTCACCACCGCTACTTGAATCTAATAGCTTTGAAAATTGGCAATTCTTAATGCGTTCCCATGTGCACCTGATGCTTCTCACCGAGCTTTGGTATATCATTGAGGAGGGGTATTCCCCACGAGACCCAATGAACTTGACAAGAAGGGAAGTGGTGGAGGGCCAACTAAACGCCACCGCCATCAACATGATTCACTTGGCCGTCACGCCCAAGGACCACGCTCATATCCGCTCGCTCAAGACCGCCAAGGAAGCGTGGGATAAACTTGACAAGCTCTTCCTCAGAAATGAGAGCATCCAAAGCTCTCATTTTGATGAAGTAAATAACATGGCCGACAACTTTGTCATGCATGAGGGAGAATCACCCGAAGAGATGTACCGGTGCCTTATTGCTCTCGCCGTGCAAATGCAAGATCTTGGAGCAACGTTTGTGGATGACCCTTGGATCAAGAGAAAGTTCTACAATGCTCTCCTTCCGTATGAGGAAGTAAAGTTGACGGCCATCCGCCAAAACGCCTCTTTCCGTGCTATGACATCCGATGAAGTCCTTAGTGAAGTCATCGCTTTGGACATATCTAAGAAGAATGCGGAAGATCTTGTTGCTCACGCACTCAACACCCGCAAGCCCAACCTTGCATTGAAGATGAAGGAGCATGGAGCTAGTGAGAGTGATGAGGATCCCATTGAGTGGGGTCCGAATGATCTCAAGGACCAACTATCATGAACACATGGCTCTTGCCGCCAAGAGTTTTTGGAGTGGAAACAAGACACGAAGCTCAAGAGCAAGAAGATACTCATCTCATGATTCTACTAGACTCTCCCTCAAGAGCCCAAGGGAGGAACAAAAGGGAAGTTCTTGCTACAATTGCGGTGACAAAAGTCACTTTGTTGCGGATTGTATCTATGAGAGAAGGGAAGACAATGGTGGAAAGCTTGTTCGTAAGAGCAAGTTTAGGTCTCTCTCCAAAGGCTTCTCCAAGTATTCCTCTAACTACGACGACACCAAGATCTCCTCCACTAAGAAGCCTAGAGCCTTCATTATTCGTGAGGAGTACTCCTCTAACGAAGGTGATGAGTGTGAAGACAAAGGGAAAGAAGGAGAAGTGGCCTCCATCGCCATCTCCACTCTCTCCATCTCTCCCTTCGACTCCCCAAATTAGAACCTCATCACCAACACTTCTCATTGCTTAGTGGCAAAAGTATTGTTGGAGGAGAGGCTTGAGAAGAAGGAGGAATTAGAGCTTATCTCTCTCACCCAAGCTTATTTGGAAGAAGTGTGCATGCGTATGTCTCTTGAAGCAAGTGCTCTTGTTCTTGAGGACTCCAACATTTCTCTCATATCCCAATTCATCAAGGATCGAGATTATGCCCTTGGTTGGGTGGATGAGCTCAAAGGCGAAGAAGTGTTATCTTGTGAAAACCATGAATGGTCGATTGAGGATGTTGAAAGTTTTACCAAGTAGTAAGAAGATGTTGGTCATAATTGATGTTGTGACAAGCTCCTTGACGAAGTTTGCTTCTTCAGAAGACACAATGCAAAATTCTTGGAAGTCATTTCTACTCAAGAGGAGGCCTTGGATAAATACTATCGCTTGAGTAAAGAGAAGGTGCAATGTTGTGATCATGAAGAGGAGATTGCCACTCTAAAGAGACACAAGGCCAAGCTAGTTGAAGTGAATGATAGGAAAAATGAGTCCTTGTTGGAGTGGATCCGTTTGAGCAAGGAAAATGTCACTTGTGGTAACCATAAGAATGAAATTGCATATCTAAAGAGAAGCAAGGACAAACTTATGGTGATCAAGCTTATGCAAGATGAAGCCTTAAAAGAATACCAACTCTCAAGAAAGGATCACACTTGTTGTAATCATGAAGACGACATTTCCATCTTGGAAAGACACAAGCGTTTACTCTTGAAAAGGAATTCTCTTCTTGAGGAAGCTCTATTGGAACAATTAGGGTGAATAAGGAGAAAGAGGTTCAAGTGTTTGACATAACTCACCCTCACTCGGATCATGAAGATGAAGTTTAACGCTTGAAGTCCAAAATTGAGAGTCTCCAAGTCCAAGTCAAATTCTTGGAAGGAGTCATTGAAGAAAGATTTGAAAACTATGAGGAGTCATGCAATGAAGGAGAAGTGGAAATCATACCAAAGAACAAGATGAAAGGAAGAAGGATCAATGTAAAGAAGAACGTCATGATAGGGCCCATTGAAAAATGGGTTCCTATTTCCAAGTCTTGATCCATGAAGGACCTTGCTTTCGGTGGTGCTTATTGGGTGGTTGATTTTGAAGCCACAAGTCTTATGACCGGAAGCAAGGAATTCGTTGTCGTCATCAAGTCACTTATCTCTACCAATGTCATGACGACAACACAAGCAATCTTAAAGGTATTGGGGCCTTGACAAGGTGGTGATCATGTCCTACCTTGTCAAGACTCTTGCGTATGTTCTCTTTGTTCATTGCTTTGCACTTTTGGGTCTTTGTACCTACTATAATGAACATGTGGTGGTTCTCTTGCGGAGCTAGTATCTTCAAGAGGTCACGGTCTCGGACTAATAGAAAATGCTTCCTTGTGTAGAGATTGTGTTTTGTAGGAATTGTGTTGGAGAAAATGAACCATGATGAAGTTTGTCAAACAAATTCAATGCAAGTTCTATGACATGATCCTTGCATGAAGGAGCAACAATGGAATGGAGTTTAAGCTCAAAGATCTTTGATGTCTTCATTGGCAAAGAAGGAATCCGTCATATACTCCTAGCCATAGTCTTACCCTAACTTCATGGGGTTCTTGGAAGTGAGAAACAAACCTTAGTTGAAGACACTCAAATATGATGATGGAGTATGAGTCTATTGTATGGTTTGTGGTAGTGTGTGATGAGACTTTTTTATGAAGATGATAGTTCTTTGGAGGGTGAAGTGCTTCTTGTGAGAAAGGAGATGCAATTCCCCCAGGTTCTTGTAGGAAGGATGGGTGTTGGCACTCGCCGATCTCAAAAGCTACCTTATACGAGTGCCGGGAAGGACGAAGTTCCACCTATGTGGAGTCATCTACACCACAAGGCCAAGCCTCTTCCGTTGGACAACCAAGTATAAGATCACCTCCTCCACAACCTCGAGTTCGGCATCAACAACAATGGGGGTCATGGAGAGGACCTAAACCTTTCGAAGATCAAAGGATCCCTCAAGAATCTATTCCTATGATCTATTCTCGCCAATGTGCAAAAGTTCAAGACTCTCTCATATCTCAAGTGAAGTTCATCAAGGCACACTCAAGGGAAGCTATGTAAGGGTCAACGGTATGAAAACCCGAAGTACCTCAAGAATCTATACTTCTTTGATGAGGCCAACAAGGATATGTTCTCATGCTCTACCGGTCCAACGTTAAGGTTTGCTTCTCTCTCTTTGTTCGTTTAAATGGGACATTGCATTGAGAATGGACACATACCACTTTCATGCTACATGTCTAGATGGAAAGCACGCGTGAATATAGGGGAGTGCGGTTTAAATTTATTGAGCTATCCCTCCCCCTTAATGCAAAAAGAAACCCAAAACATTCTCTATTTGTCATCTTAGTGAGTTATGAGCTTCATGTTGAGTTGTGGTCGTGAGTTCTAGATATATCTACGCAACCTCACACCACCTTACTCTTACATGATGGATTCGGCCATCAACCTCCTCTTTGAGGAGTTCTTCTTATTGCTTCTTTTGTTTTCCTTGGTCTTTCTTTTGTTTTCCTTATTTCGTGTTCTTATTTTCTCTTTGTTTCTTCATGCGAGATTCACCCAAGCTTGGCTTTTTCTTGGTTTTGATTCTTGCAAGCTTGGTTGGGTAGTACCTTAACGGTTCCGTCATCTAATCGTAAGCCATTATCTATCTCTTGAGCCAACTCAGTCTAAAAGCACAAGTCTACACCAAAATATGAGTGTCTTTGTATTTTTGGAGGCCGGTACTACCGTACCTCGAGAGCGGTACTACCGCTCATGGGCATTTGTCTCGAAATTCAGAAATTGGCCCTAGAGCGGTACTACCGCTCAAGGTGCCGAGCAAATACCGATGGCGATATGCCGCTCCTACGAGCGGTACTACCGCTTGCGTATTTGACTTAAGGTACCGGGTGGTTCAGTTCTTCCCCAAATCAACACACACCACCACCGACCTCAAGTCAGACGCGCCCCCAAGGTCAAGACCTCGAGGAGATCGGCCCCGGTCTCCTTTTCCAGCCGCCCCCGGCCAAATCTCCTCCGTGGAGAAGCGTCCCCCTCTTCTTCTCCGCCAAGGCCTCCGGTATGAACCCTAATCTCTCTCTCTAGGGTGTGTAGAACTCCCTAGATGCATAGGCTAGGGTGCGATGGGCTCTGGAAGCTCTACATGTACGGGGATACTAGCTAGCAACAATGTGTGACACTATGAACTTCGTTGACATGTCCTCAATCTTGACCTAGATGTGCGAGAGCTTGAGCGGTAGTACCGCTCGATCACGAGCGGTACTACCGGTCCAAGCGCTACTCTGGGTCGATTACGGTACTACCGCTTTGACTAGTTTCACCTATGTTGCTTGTTAGTGTCCTCTTTGGTCTTTAACTTCATGGCTTGTGCACTCATCCCATTTCCCTCCCAAACCTTTGCTGTTCACATGAACATCTAAGTCCTGTGGTGGCGGCAAGGTCAAGCCATCCTCTCGTAAATCATCGAGATGAAGACGAGAAAGAAGAGATCGTTCCGACAAGAACCACCAAGCGTCGAGAGGGAGGCAGCAGCTGGTACAAGGGGCCCTCAAAAGTCAATGATAGACCTCAAGAAAGGCCAATTCTTGGAAGTACGAGGGGCCAATCCTTATTTGCTACCAAGGAATGCTCGTCAATGCCCCAATTCCTATTTTCATCCATATCAACCAGGAGAGGATCTACAATGAAGTCTATGGGGCCAAGGAATTCAACTGTTGCCCCCAATACTCTATCATCATGGACAAGCTCAACTCCAACCTCGAGTACTTTGGAGAAGCTATTGAGATATGTGAAGAACAAGGGCTTACTCCTCTGATGACATTCTCTCACAACTACTCCAAGGAAGTGATATTCCAATTCTATGCCACGATTGTGTTTCTTGAAGATGAAGAAGGCTTCCGCTCCTTGAAGTGGATGACTAGGGAGCATGTGATGGAGGCCACGTGGGAGGATTTTGCTAGAGGCATTGGATATGAGCTTACCGACTATGACACCAACGTCTTCGGATTCATCTCCAGGACAAGCCAATGGCCAAGGAGACAATGGCTGACCTCTACATCTGCGGGAGGATGTTGTGTGGAAGCACCAAAATCTCCTTCCCGTCTACGACATCATGAACCGCATCTACCGCAACACCATCAACCCCAAGCACACCAACTATGATGAAGTGCATGGGTTCCTTGTGAACCTGCTTGTGCGCACTCATGAGATGAGGGGCCGCAGCAAGCAACTGGACGTCATGGACTACATTTGGCATGAGATGCGTGATTGTGCCTTTCTTCGCAAGCTTCCTCAATATGGGGCCTACATCATGAGGCTCATTTGTCTCAAGTGGGTGCAAGCGGGCCGTGAAAATCTTCTTGAGCAATGCTGCCCCAACATCACTATCCATAAGGAGAAGAGTCCCCTTGTCAAGAACCATGATCTTCCACAGTTCGGCAAGGGGGCTCCCAGAACAAGGAGGAAGAGGAAGCCGATAGAGATGACTCTGACTACGTGCCCAACTCCGTCAAGACCAAGGGCCTCTTCGCCAAGCTCACCGCTCGCCTCAAGAAATCCTTTTGCTTCAAGAGGGACCATGAAGATAGGATGTATCAAGCTCATCATGACAACAAGAAGATCCGCCAACGCCAAAAGGCGATGATGAGGCACATGCAGCTTCCTGTCTCAGGGGCTCAGGGACAACATCACTCCTCCCGGTGAGTGGAAGTCCAAGATCATTTGGTCATGTTCGAGGACTCCATCCCCGAGCCACCTCATGGAAAGGGCCATGCTCAAGATGAAGACGACGATGATGAAGACGAAGATGAAGAGGAGGAGGATGTCGAGCAGGAGGGTGATGAGGAGGAAGATGACGAGGACGAGGACGATGATGACGAGTGATCCCCTTGGGACGTTAGTATGCTTCTTCTCCCTTTTTGGTGTCTCGATGCCAAAGGGGGAGAAGTTGATCTATTAGGACGGGAATTTGCATTGGGTTGCCAAGGGCTTGGTGTTTCATTTTGGTTCTTTCGGCCTTGGCATCAAATCTTTTCCCTAGTTATTTGGAACTCTATTCGTATGTGTGCTCGCTACTCTATTTATGGATCTTCCGATCACCGGTTTGTATTAAGACTTAATCATTCGTAGCCTATTGGTCCTCACTATTTATCTCGTTATTGGCTACATCAATTTTATGGAGGCACTTATTGTGAGTTTGGGTTTTCTCAAGGCAAAGGTATGAAAAGTTCACCCAAAGTCTCTTATATGCTCTTATGATTGCCTCCATAGTGTGCTTGTGCTATATGATCTTGTTACGTGTTCTTCTTAGCACTTGTGCTTGGTTTGTTGAATCTAGGGGGAGTTTTTCTCTAGGATGTATGCATTTGTATACAAATGCATATTCTAGATATGCACACATCTAGGGGGAGCTCCATCTACTCTTGCAAACCAAATACCTTATCATAATCTCCTATGCTTTATTGCAAATTCGTGTGTTGTCATCAAACACCAAAAAGGGGGAGATTGTAAGAGCAAGATCCTTATCCCGTGTTTTGTGTGTTTGATGAAAACACTCGAATAATTCTAACCGTGCACGAAGATTGTCTTTGATAGGTTTGCAAGGTGTACATTGCCCTCATGGACACATTATGATCGGAAGACCGAAGCGTAGTTCTTAGGCTTTCTGGTTTTGTGTGTGTGTCGCGAGGTAACATGGTAGGAGAGGAAAGGAGGAAAAGCAGTTTTAGCCATAGCGGTACTACCGGTGCCGGAGGCGGTTGTACCGCTACCCCTACTGGTACCGCTTAGAGGTTTCCCACGATTTTGTCTCACAGTACTAGTTGCGGTACCTCTGCGGTACCTAGAGCGGTAGTACCACTTGCAAGCGGTAGTACCGCCCATGGTACCGCTCACGGTACCGTAACTAGTCTGACAGTCACCGCCGGTACCCCTGTGGTACCGCTTTGTGTCCAATGAAGGTTTGGACTCTATTGCGGTACCTCAAAGCGGTACTGCGAGCGGTAGTACCGCTTTGTGTCCACGTGGACAAGTTCGGTGAGGATTTCGAACTCGGAGCGGTAGTACCGCTTACCCAAAGCAGTAGTACCGCTTAGGCCAAAACTGCACCTAATGGTTGGATTTGAGGAGACCTATATAAAGGCCCCTTCTTCCCCAGCTCGTTTTTAGCTCTTCTCTCTCTCTCCTCCATTGTCGCTGAGCTCAAACTGAGTGGATCTCCGTACCTACCCAATCAATCTTGCTCATACTTTGTGGAGTGGTGGAGGAGACCCTGATCTATCATTCTACCGAGAGAAATTTCACCAATTCGTGGTAGTCCTTAGTGGATCTTGGTGGTAGAGTTCCTATTGTGGAATCTTGGAAGAAGTGCATCTATGGAGGCTAGCTTGGTGTTGTGCTAGCCCCATAGGTTGTTGGGAGCCTCCTTGTGGTGTGGAGCTCGCCCCAACCTTGTGAAGGAATCACCGCCTCGACCGGTGCCATAGTGGAGAAGGGGGAGCCCCTTTGTGGAGCTCTCTCGAGGAAGAAGGTGAGTCCTTCCTTCGTGGTGTGGCCGCCTAGCCTCTTGTGTGAGGCTAGCACCTCCTCAACGTAGACGTACTCCCTGTTGTGGGAGGAACTGCGGGAAACAAACCTCGCCTCGTCTCCGTGCCCTCCAGTTGTCCCGCTCCTTACTCTTACTATCTTGTTTGATTCCTTTGCTTGTTGCACTAGTCTAGGATCATAGTAGGAACACCGCCATCGCTAAAGCTATCACCTTTACCTTCCGTTGCACTAAAAATTGAAAAAGGCTAAAACTTGACGTAGCGTCCATTCACCCCCCTCTTGTTCGCTACGATCCATTCAGTGTCAGAAGTTGGTATCAGAGCCTCGGGTTTGACGGTACCCCACTAGTCCAGCCTGTAGGATAACCTTGCCAACGCCCCCCCTCACCCATTACCTTTTCTCAAGTCAGTTGAAAAGGGGCCACAACCTTGGTTTTATTTGGCGCATGCATGTTTATATCCTGTTGCCTTCGGGTGTTTACTTCATGTTGCCTCCGGGTGTTTATATTCTGCATCGTACCTTGCGGGACGTTTAGCGAAGCGTGTGGTTTGCACGCCTTGCCGCCGGCGCAAACCTACAGGTCCGTCTCGAGTCTGCCGAACTTCGTCACGGGTATCTTAGGTGGGTGGCCCCCCTAGACTTTCTTGTTGAATTGGGAACGGTCTTATTGTGAGACATCGCATGTAAGAAGCGGGTCGAGCATGCGTATGGTTACATTTGGGCAACCCCTGCAGGGTGTACATCTTCTCGATAAGCCGTGTCCGCGGTTATGGACGACTTGGAATTGTATAGCTTGATCATAGAACAACTTACACCTTATACTTGTTGTTAATAATCCGATAATAACTTGCGTAGTAATATAACATTACTACAACCGATACCTAATAAAACTTGTCCACCGTGGAGTGCCTTTTACATTGCCTCTTCGCTTTGTTGAAGGGGATATGTGTAATCGGCCGGGTTATGTTTGTGTGGTATTTATCTATTACCTTGTGCGCTCTCTTATCTTATCTGATTAGACGGATGTTGTAGCGTGTCTCTATTGGTTATAGTTTTGTTGCCGCTAAACCTACCATATAGCCCCAGGTGATATATTCAGCCGACGAGCATAGCCATTTCCGGTCTGCGCTAAGTACATGTCGGAGTTAGTTCCTTGGTACTTACTCTCGCCTTTTCATTTTCTCTTCTGTTTCCTCCCTCTTGTCGGCAACCGATGGCCCGACTTCGGCAGGTACAAGATGACGACGTTAGCAAGGTTACCCTTCCGGCTTGGCCTAGGCAGGGTTATGGACGCTACTGGTTATCTTCAGGATTCTTAGTCCAATTTGTATCTTGTCCATACTCGGGCGCATTTGATCTTCTGTATGAATTGGATCTTTGTATTGTATATTTGTATCTTGACTCGTTGGAATCGTTGTTGTAATATATGTATCTTGTGGGCTCTATTGTAATCCTGTTGTAATGTTACCGCTTGTGTTAATTCCTCACAGCATCACGTGCGTGATTCGTCGCGCACGTCGTGTCGGAGGGTGTCTCTGAATCGATATCATGCGGATTTCAGCGGATGCTGGAACCCTCATGGTACGGTTTGGGGGCGTCACACGTAGCACCTCCGGCTCTCCTTTTGGCTCCGAGGGTCTTACGGTATATTAGAATTTTTGTGATTTTTCCAGAATTTTCCGAGCACTTTAATTTTTTGACATTTTCTCGCAATAAACAGACATAATAAACAGGAAGCGCACTGTGGCACTTGTTAATAGTTTAGTCCAATAATTGTCATAAAATTATGCAAAGTGCCCATAAAACACAAAGGAATTGGTGTAAAACAAGCATGGAGCATCAAAAATTATAGATACGTTTGCAACGTATCAACATCCCCAAGCTTAACTCCTGCTCGTCCTCGAGTACGTAAGTGATAAAAAAACAAATAATTTGTGTAGTGACATGTGATGACCCACAAGTATAGGGGGTGTATCGTAGTATCTTCGATAAGTAAGAATGTCGATCCCAACGAGGAGCAGAAGGTGTTGACAAGCAGTTTCGATGAAGGATTCACTGTAAATGCTCACAGACAAGTATTCAGGGGGTTTTGATGTAACAGATGAATAAAGTACGAGTAAGTAAAGTGCAAGAGTAACAATTGCAGCGAGTGGCCCAATCCTTTTTAGCAAAAAGGACAAGCCGGGTTGTTTACTTATAATGACCAAACGTTCTCGAGGACACACGGGATTTTAGTCTAGTGCTTTCGCTACATATGGCTAATTAATCTTCATTGTTTTGATAAGTGTTGTGTGGGTGAACCTATGTTAATGTACCGCCCTTCCTAGGACTAATACATACTTGTGATTATACCCCTTGCAAGCATCCGCAACTACAAGAAAGTAATTAAGAATAAATCTAACCACAACCTTAAACTCTGAGATCCTGCTATCCCTCCTGCATCGATATACCAACGGGGGTTTAGGTTTCTGTCACTCCGGAAACCCCGCAATTGGCAAACGAGTACAAGATGCATTCCCCTAGGCCCATAAAGGTGAAGTGTCATGTAGTCGACGTTCACATGACACCACTAGAAGAATAACACCACAACTTAAATATCATAACATTGAATATTACTCAACCATAGTTCACTACTAACATTTAGATTTCACCCATGTCCTCAAGAACTAAACGAACTACTCACGAGACATCATATGGAACATGATCAGAGGTGATATGATGACAAATAACAATCTGAACATAAACCTTGGTCCAACGGTTTCACTCAATAGCATCAACAACAAGTAGAAATCGATACCGGGAGAGTTTCCCCTATCAAACAATCAAGATCAAACCCAAATTGCTACGGCGGTGACGATGTCCAGCGGTGGAGACGGCGGTGATGATGGTGGAGATGATGATGATGGTGATGGAGATGATGTCCAGCTCGATGACGGTGACGATGGCGTCGATTTCCCCCTCCCGGAGGGAATTTCCCCGGAGGATCTCAGCCGCCGGAGAGCTCTTTTCTCTCTGGTGTTCTCCGCCCCGCAGAGGCGGCTGTAACTCTTCGCGAGGTACCCTCTGTGGCTTTAGTCTTCGGGACGAAGGATTTCGCGAAGAAAAGGAGGCGAGAGGGGCTGTGGGGCCCCCTCCTCACAAGGTGGCGCGGCCAGGCCATGGGCCGCGCCGGCCTGTGGTCTGGCCCCACCTTGGGCCCTCTCGGCTCCCCTTCGGCTTCCTTCGTCATCTGGAAAAATAGGATTTTTGGTATAATTTCCTTCCACAGTTGATCTTCCGAAATATTGCGTTCTGACGGTGCTTTTTCCAGCAGAATCCTGGCTCCGGTGCTCGATCCTCCAATGATCATGAAATATGCAAAATAGATGAAATAACGTAAGTATTGTGTCCAAACATGAAATATATCAATGAATAACAACAAATTATGATACAAAATAGTGATGCAAATTGGACGTATCAACTCCCCCCAAGCTTAGACTTCGCTTGTCCCCAAGCGAAAGCGAACTCGCAACAGGACCACATGTTTATGGAGTGAAGAGTCGATAAATAAAATACGGACAAGAAGCATCATATTCATTCACACAAGACATTCTAGTAAACAACTTCCTCATATAACTCAACTTGAAACAAGTATAAGGTAATCACAAATAAAGGTACATAAGAAATCATAGTTGGTGATGGCAAACTTCGTTCTTGGTCAGAGAACAATTAACAGATTATACTTATCTCATTGAGCAGTGCTCTCATGTTAAAGTTTATATGGCACAACTTGCATACTCAATCATAATAGTCTCCTCATGATCATTGATAACTTGCAAAGCTATATTCATTCAGATAAAACTTGTACTAAACAAGGAAGAATAAAAGACATGATGAAGCAAATCACAATATAATGGTTTGATCACAACTACTCAAATGCTTGCTTGAGATGGAGGGAAATAGGTTTACTGACTCAACATAAAGTAAAAGACAGGCCCTTCGCAGAGGGAAGCAGGGATTAAATCATGTGCTAGAGCTTTTTCAGTTTTGAAATCATATAAAGAGAATAAAAGTAACATTTTGAGAGGTGTTTGTTGTTGTCAACGACTGGTGCGAGTACTCTAACCCCCTTGCGGACAACCTTCAAAGAGCGGCTCCCATTTTATTTTATTTTGTGTGGCACTCCTTCCAACCTTTCTTTCACAAACCATGGCTAACCGAATCCTCGGGTGCACTGCCAACAATCTCATACCATGAAGGAGTGCCTTTTAATTTTAGTTTTATTATGATGACACTCCCCCAACCTTTGCTTACACAAGCCATGGCTAACCGAATCCTTGGGTGCCGTCCATCAATCACATACCATGTAGGAGTGTCTATTTAGATTAAATAATTTGGGACTGGAATCCCATTGCCAGCTCGTTTTACAAAATTATTGGATAAGCGGATAAGCCACTAGTCCATTGGTGAAAGTTGCCCAACAAGATTGAAAGATAAACACCACATACTTCCTCATGAGCTATAAAACATTGACACAAATAGGAGATAGTAAATTTTGAATTGTTTAAAGGTAGCACACGAAGTATTTACTTGGAATGGCAGAAAATACCATGTAGTAGGTAGGTATGGTGGACACAAATGACATAGGTTTGGGCTAAGGTTTGGATGCACGAGAAGTATTCCCTCTCAGTACAGGTCTTTGGCTAGCAAGGTTAATTAGCAAGCATAAGAGTCGAGGGAAACAAACAAATATACATGTGATAGAAACAATCATGCATCTTCCTTGCAAGCACAAACAATTTTAACTTCAGAATAATAAGCTATGAGCTAACAAGAAAGAAAGAAAATGAATCATTGTATTTCTCTTTTCTATTTAAACCTCAAAGTGTTGTTGCTATTGACCAATGCTAAGTTCGCCAAAACCAAATAGATTTATTTAATGCTCCCAAAGTGATACCGATACTAAAATCAAGATCAATCATATAATAGAGATTGCAAACTAAAATAAGATGTGCAACATGTAAATGATAAGACTTCTCATTAATATTGCATAACGATAACTCACACCAAGGGATACATAGATAACTAACTAAAGGAGAGATACTTCCAAACTGCAACCCATCTTATATGATAACTTCCCTACTCATGATATGACACTACTTGACAGTAAAAAGTAAAAGGTAGCGATAATTTGATACCGCGGCACTCCCCCAAGCTTGGAACAAACCAAGGGGATGCCAATACCGATGATGAATTACTCCTTCGGCGATGGTGGTGATGAACTCCCGTCATCAAACTTCCAAGGAAGAGGCTCTCCATCAAGAAACGACATCTTGGTCTCGGGTATCCTGAAACTAGCAGCACGGCTTATGTATTTAAACCTGTTTTCATACTCACAGTTCTGATTCTGAACGTCATAGAGTTGTGCTTGGAGCTTGTTGGTGGTGTTGTGAAGTGAGAGGATGTCGCCCCAAAGCTTTGCAGTTTCATTCTAATGTTCAGCGAGGACTTCAGAGACTATCTTGTCGACGATATCCACCTCGCGCTCAACCATCTTCTTGTATTTAAAGACCTCTTGTTCTAGCTTCTCCATCCTGTCTTCCAAGCTTCCTTCTCCTTTAGGACCCTGGACATCCTTGATCTGCAGTTCTCCCTCAACGAGCAGCAAATCCTTGGGGTGCATCCTCAGCTCCTCCATGTACAAGTTGCCAACATCCTTGCAGGAGCTGTCCTTCGGAGTTTCCGATGAAGACATGATGGCTCTAGATCCGAAGCAAATCCTGGCAGAAACAGCTCGAAACAAAACACGTCGAGAAAGCGATATACGGACCTCCAGGGGTCCGGGGGATTATATAGCAAAAATTTTCATGACAAAAGGAAAGTACCAGATCGAACCAGAGTCGGAAAGGGGCGACGAGGCGGCCAACTCATAGGGCGGCGCGGCCTAGCTGGGGCCCGCGCCGGCCTATGGTGGCACGCAGCCTACAAGTACGTCTTTCCACTCCGTTTTGATCTCGTAATTTTTCATATTTTCCAAAAACAGCAAAAATATTGTTCGGAAAGTAAATTGCGAACTTTTCATTACCAAATCTTTATTACCTATTCAAAGTGGGTTACGGCGGACTGTCAACTTGTCCTTTGATGAAAGCCTCCGGTGTCTCCACTCGAATAATATCAACATCAACATTATAGGAATCACCTGAGATATAATGCTTGAGTCTTTGTCCATTCACCACTTGCGTAGCATTGCCTTGGAGAGAGCTAATTTTAATTGCTCCTGAACGATACACCTCCTCAACAACATATGGTCCTTCCCATTTCGAGAGTAATTTCCCTGCAAAGAATCTGAGACGAGACCGATACAATAGGACTTTATCCCCAATATTAAATTCTCTTTTGATAATCCTTTTATCATGCCATTTTTTAACTTTCTCTTTAAAGAGTTTAGCATTTTCATAAGCTTCACTTCTCCATTCATCTAGAGAACTCAATTGCAACAACCTCTTATTACTGGCAAATTTAGGATCTTTATTTAATTCTCTAACAGCCCAATAAGCTTTGTGCTCTAGTTCTAAAGGTAAATGACAAGCTTTCCCATAAACCATTTTATAAGGTGACATTCCCATGGGATTTTTATAAGCAGTTCTATAAGCCCAAAGTGCATCCTTCAATTTACTAGCCCAATTCTTTCTAGTTTTATTAACAGTCTTTTGCAAGATAGATTTAATCTCTCTATTTGATAATTCTACTTGCCCACTAATTTGAGGATGATAAGCGGAAGCAATTCTATGATTGATACCATATTTAGCAAGAGTTTTTCTAAAACCACCATGAATAAAATGAGAACCTCCATCAGTCATAATATATCTAGGAACTCCAAATCTAGGAAAAATAATATCTAAAAGAATTCTTAAAGAGGTCTCACCATCAGCACTTTTTGTGGGTATGGCTTCCACCCATTTAGTAACATAATCAACAGCAACAAGTATATGAGTATGTTACCTTCTGAAGAGGAAAAGGTCCCATGAAGTCAAATCCCCAACAATCGAACGGTTCAATAACAAGAGTATAATTCATCGGCATTTCATTGTGTCTAGAGATATTACCAACCCTTTGGCATTCATCACAAGATAAAATAAACTTCCTTGCATCTTTGAAGAGAATTGGCCAATAAAAACCTGATTGTAGAACCTTTTGAGCGGTTCTTTCTCCCGTGATGTCCTCCATAAGCACTACCATGACATTTACTCAATATCTCCTGTTGCTCATATTCGGGAACACATCTTCGCAGAATACCATCCACTCCTTCTTTATATAAGTGTGGGTCATCCCAGAAATAATGCCTCAAGTCATAAAAGAATTTCCTCCTTTGCTGAGCTGAAAAGGTTGGAGGCAAGTACTTGGAAACAATAAAGTTAGCATAATCAGCATACCAAGGACTGTCTCGCGAACTCACCTTTATTGCAGCCAATTGTTCATTTGGAAAACTATCATTAACAGGAACAGGAACGTAAGCAATATTTTCCAATCTAGACAAATTATCAGCAACAACATTATCAGCACCTTTCCTATCTACAATATGTAAATCAAATTCTTGCAACAGAAGTACCCATCTAATAAGCCTTGGCTTAGCATCTTTCTTTTGCATAAGGTATCTGATTGCAGCATGATCAGTATGAATAGTAACTTTTGAATCAACAATATAAGATCTAAACTTATCACAAGCAAAGACTACAGCTAACAATTCCTTTTTAGTAGTAGCATAATTTCTTTGAGCAGCATCAAGAGTTTTACTAGCATAATGAATAACATTCAATTTTTTGTTTACCATTTGTCAGAGAACAGCGCCTACAGCAAAATCACTAGCATCACACATAATTTCAAATGGTAAGTTCCAATCAGGAGGTTCAACTATATGAGCAGTTGTTAAGGCTTTCTTTAGAGTTTCAAAAGCTTCCTTACAATCATCATCAAAAACAAAAGGTACATCTTTTTGAAGAAGATTAGTAAGAGGCTTTGAAATCTTGGAGAAATCTTTAATAAACCTCCTATAAAACCCAGCATGACCAAGAACACTACGAATACCTTTAACATCCCTAGGATAGGGCATCTTCTCAATTGCTTCAACTTTAGCTCTATCAACTTCAATACCTCTCTCGGAAATTTTATGTCCCAATACAATTCCTTCATTAACCATAAAGTGGCATTTCTCCCAATTAAGAACAAGGTTAGTTTCTTCACATCTCTGCAAAACTTTATCAAGGTTCCGCAAGCAATTATCAAAAGAATTCCCATAGACAGAAAAATCATCCATGAATACCTCTACAATACTCTCGCAAAAACCATGAAAAATAGCAGACATGCATCTTTGAAACGTAGCTGGAGCATTACATAAACCAAAAGGCATACGTCTATAAGCATAAGTTCCATAGGGACAAGTGAAAGTGGTTTTCTCTTTATCCTTAGTTTTAACAGCAATTTGTGAAAATCCAGAATAACCATCAAGAAAGCAAAAATGAGTATTTTTAGATAACCTTTCTAACATTTGATCAATAAAAGGCAAAGGGTAATGATCTTTTTTAGTAACTTTATTAACTTTTCGATAATCAATGCACATTCTATACCCTACAACTACTCTTTGAGGTATGAGCTCATCATTATCATTAGGCACAACAGTCATTCCTCCTTTCTTAGGAACACAATGCACAGGACTAACCCATCTACTATCAGCAATAGGATATATAATACCAGCTTCAAGAAGTCTTAATACCTCATTTCTTACCACATCCTTCATCTTAGGAATTAGACGACGCTGAGGTTCAACAACAGGCTTCACATCATCTTCCATATTGATGGCGTGTTGGCATATAGAGGGAGAAATCCCCTTCAAGTCATCAAGAGTGTAACCAATAGCACCTCGGTGTTTCTTCAATATTTCCAATAGTCTTTCTTCTTCAAACTCTGTAAGCTTAGAACTAATAATAACAGGATATATTTTCTTATCATCAATA